>NW_028151839.1:0-40000 GCF_964638095.1 Poromitra crassiceps
CTGCAAACTACAGCATCAATAATTACCATGTATTGTAAATGTCTCCAACTGTCTCAAGGAAAATAGGACATGATAACCTCCAGAGAAGTAGTATTCCTTGTAGTGTCATTCATGTTTATGGTTGCGACAACAACTGTTTACAAAACTAGCAGGCTTACCAGAGCTGCAAACACACAAGTGAAAAGCTATCAATGGCTGCATCTAATCAGCCAGTAACTAATGTAGGCTATGTTCCATTATGTTAGTGTAAGAAGTCAAATGTACTGATAATAGTCCCTGGTCACCAAAGTAATGTTACCCTTTTAGTTTTGTTACAGAGTTGCTGATCGGTTGTCATGTGTCCAGTCAGCCAGAGAAGCTGCTTGGGTAGCATGCTAACTAACGCCTAACGCAGTGGTTCTCAACTGGTGTAGCCTCAGGACCCACTATTTTCCTTGTCATGAAGTCGCGACCCAAATTTCAGATTTTTTTTTAAACCACTCAAATTTATTGCACAAAAAATAGCGCATTTATTTAATACACAATGCCTTCATGCACTGTCAAATGAACAAAAAAGTGCAACAGAAGTGCAACTACGGCTAAAAACCAATTGAAATAAGGCAGACTTGAATTACAGGCCTATATGTTTTTAAATTTAAACAAGTCAAACTGGTCATGGTCAGAAAGTCTTATTTGAACTGTATGAAATATGAAATAAAAGGCAGACTTTTCTTGAATCACAGGCAGGCTATATGCTTTTTAGTTAAACTGGTCATAACTTTTAATTAAACTGGGGCCATGCTAATCCAGTTTCAATCATCTGAATTGAACTAAAATTAAATATGAAATGAAAAGGCAGACTTCTCTTGAATTACAGGCAGAGCATATGCTTCAGCTTGTTAAACAAGTGAAACTGGTCAGGCTAATCCAGTTTCAATAATCTGAATTAAAAAAAAAAAAAAAAAAAAAAAAAAAAAAAGTACTGTACTGTAAAACTCCGCGACCCAATCAAAACGGCCCCGCGGCGCTACCCACCAGTTGAGAAACGCTGGCCTAACGCTAGCATTAGCTCAATTAGCTTGTTGCAACTAGTCCCAAACATTGATGAACAGTGTGTCCTAACGCCAGGGGGACAAGGTGTTTGTTTTGGCTGGCTGAGGTTAGCCTATAAGGCACAGTTGTTGTGGCTAACAGCCTCCATTCACACTAGGCTATTCACACTAGGCTATCTCTTCCATTATGTTTTCAAACCCAGCTGGCTGTATAAAATGAACAACCACAAAGTGGTGACACTTACCCATGGGTTCAGTTCATTTTGTTCATTCATTGTTTTCTGGACATGTTACCATGCTACATTAACACAGCAGGTAACAGAACAGACAGGCCTCCCATGGTTGGCGACAAGTGTATATCATTGTCTCTACCCAAGATGCAACACTGCTCTACCCAACATGCAACGCTGCTGCTCAGAGTTGCTCTTAAGCTCTATTTATCTGGTCAAATCTCACCGGATTCCTGTTTCCAGTACACTTTTAGCATTTGGTTTTTAACAGAGAAGAGTTGGAGTTGCTGAAAACATACAGTATGCAAATGAGAGGGAGACCATGAGTGATATACCCACTGAGATACAAGCATAGGTGTGTCTGTTGTCTGTATAATAGCGTGCGTGCGACAAGTGACAAGTGTCAAGTGTCATACAAGAAGGAAGGCTGGCCATAATGAGAATGAATCCGCACTTCCTGCCGCCCTTCAAAATAAAACCATTTAGAAGGGACAGGCACTGAATGCTGCTATAGCGCCCCCTAAAGGCTAAATGACTAAATACTTCTGATATAGGCTCAGAGTACATCCCTCCACACCTGTACCAAGTTTGGTTAGCATCGGACGATTTTTGTGAAATAGGCCCCACCCACAGAAGATTGGAAGTGGATTATATCGCAATGGTGTGTTTTTTTTTTAACTTCCAAATCAGTGTTGTGCAGGACACTCCTAACATGATGTGTGCGTTGGTTTGGTGAAGATTGGACAAAATTTCTAGGAGAAATGGCAAAAAAACGGTTTTGGACAAAATGCAAAATGGCGGAAAATCTAGTCAGACGGAAATGGGCGTGGCCTAGTTGAGTAGATGCGGGAGGACTCAAGGAATCCAGGGAAAAAATAATTTTGATGATAAACCCTACGGTTCAAAAGTTATCGAGCAAAAGGTAAGGAGGGCTGTTATAGCGCCACCATATGGTCAATTGGTGCAATTTCTTCGGGGATAGTAAAAGACCCCTCAGTGCACCTCCCTACCAAGTTTCGTAGCTCTAGCTGTTATGGTTTCTGAATGACAGCTAATTTACTGCAAGATTTTGCAAGATTTTTCCAAACCCCATGCAAGTCAATGGGAAAAAAAATGGCGCTTAATGGCGAATTGCGGCCAAACCGCTTTCACAAACCCTTAACAAAGTCATAGCACACCTGTCCTCAATAAGCCGGTCATTTTGAGGTCTGGCATGTCTATGTGGCGCAAAAATTGGGGGAGTTATTAGTCGTAGAACTTTTTGGCAGATAGAATAATAATAAGTATGTGGGATTTCAAGATTGTGCCTTGCTTGTCAGCAAGCACAATAATTATTGCTTTTATCTCGGAAACGGAAGGTGCAATCGTGATTCCGCCCACCACTAGCGTACTTTTTCACCCCGATTCCAACGCCGCCATCCGTGAGTCTCTACGAGTTACGGTTGCGGAGATACGTTGCTGTAGCGCCCCCCATAGGCAAACAATAGCGCCCCCTACACGCCAAATGACACTATCTCTTCTGAAATCAACTCAGAAGTGTCAAGTGTCATACAAGAAGGAAGGCTGGCCATAATGAGAATGAATCCGCACTTCCTGCCGCCCTTCAAAATAAAACCATTTAGAAGGGACAGGCACTGAATGCTGCTATAGCGCCCCCTAAAGGCTAAATGACTAAATACTTCTGATATAGGCTCAGAGTACATCCCTCCACACCTGTACCAAGTTTGGTTAGCATCGGACGATTTTTGTGAAATAGGCCCCACCCACAGAAGATTGGAAGTGGATTATATCGCAATGGTGTGTTTTTTTTTTAACTTCCAAATCAGTGTTGTGCAGGACACTCCTAACATGATGTGTGCGTTGGTTTGGTGAAGATTGGACAAAATTTCTAGGAGAAATGGCAAAAAAACGGTTTTGGACAAAATGCAAAATGGCGGAAAATCTAGTCAGACGGAAATGGGCGTGGCCTAGTTGAGTAGATGCGGGAGGACTCAAGGAATCCAGGGAAAAAATAATTTTGATGATAAACCCTACGGTTCAAAAGTTATCGAGCAAAAGGTAAGGAGGGCTGTTATAGCGCCACCATATGGTCAATTGGTGCAATTTCTTCGGGGATAGTAAAAGACCCCTCAGTGCACCTCCCTACCAAGTTTCGTAGCTCTAGCTGTTATGGTTTCTGAATGACAGCTAATTTACTGCAAGATTTTGCAAGATTTTTCCAAACCCCATGCAAGTCAATGGGAAAAAAAATGGCGCTTAATGGCGAATTGCGGCCAAACCGCTTTCACAAACCCTTAACAAAGTCATAGCACACCTGTCCTCAATAAGCCGGTCATTTTGAGGTCTGGCATGTCTATGTGGCGCAAAAATTGGGGGAGTTATTAGTCGTAGAACTTTTTGGCAGATAGAATAATAATAAGTATGTGGGATTTCAAGATTGTGCCTTGCTTGTCAGCAAGCACAATAATTATTGCTTTTATCTCGGAAACGGAAGGTGCAATCGTGATTCCGCCCACCACTAGCGTACTTTTTCACCCCGATTCCAACGCCGCCATCCGTGAGTCTCTACGAGTTACGGTTGCGGAGATACGTTGCTGTAGCGCCCCCCATAGGCAAACAATAGCGCCCCCTACACGCCAAATGACACTATCTCTTCTGAAATCAACTCAGAAGTGTCAAGTGTCATACAAGAAGGAAGGCTGGCCATAATGAGAATGAATCCGCACTTCCTGCCGCCCTTCAAAATAAAACCATTTAGAAGGGACAGGCACTGAATGCTGCTATAGCGCCCCCTAAAGGCTAAATGACTAAATACTTCTGATATAGGCTCAGAGTACATCCCTCCACACCTGTACCAAGTTTGGTTAGCATCGGACGATTTTTGTGAAATAGGCCCCACCCACAGAAGATTGGAAGTGGATTATATCGCAATGGTGTGTTTTTTTTTTAACTTCCAAATCAGTGTTGTGCAGGACACTCCTAACATGATGTGTGCGTTGGTTTGGTGAAGATTGGACAAAATTTCTAGGAGAAATGGCAAAAAAACGGTTTTGGACAAAATGCAAAATGGCGGAAAATCTAGTCAGACGGAAATGGGCGTGGCCTAGTTGAGTAGATGCGGGAGGACTCAAGGAATCCAGGGAAAAAATAATTTTGATGATAAACCCTACGGTTCAAAAGTTATCGAGCAAAAGGTAAGGAGGGCTGTTATAGCGCCACCATATGGTCAATTGGTGCAATTTCTTCGGGGATAGTAAAAGACCCCTCAGTGCACCTCCCTACCAAGTTTCGTAGCTCTAGCTGTTATGGTTTCTGAATGACAGCTAATTTACTGCAAGATTTTGCAAGATTTTTCCAAACCCCATGCAAGTCAATGGGAAAAAAAATGGCGCTTAATGGCGAATTGCGGCCAAACCGCTTTCACAAACCCTTAACAAAGTCATAGCACACCTGTCCTCAATAAGCCGGTCATTTTGAGGTCTGGCATGTCTATGTGGCGCAAAAATTGGGGGAGTTATTAGTCGTAGAACTTTTTGGCAGATAGAATAATAATAAGTATGTGGGATTTCAAGATTGTGCCTTGCTTGTCAGCAAGCACAATAATTATTGCTTTTATCTCGGAAACGGAAGGTGCAATCGTGATTCCGCCCACCACTAGCGTACTTTTTCACCCCGATTCCAACGCCGCCATCCGTGAGTCTCTACGAGTTACGGTTGCGGAGATACGTTGCTGTAGCGCCCCCCATAGGCAAACAATAGCGCCCCCTACACGCCAAATGACACTATCTCTTCTGAAATCAACTCAGAAGTGTCAAGTGTCATACAAGAAGGAAGGCTGGCCATAATGAGAATGAATCCGCACTTCCTGCCGCCCTTCAAAATAAAACCATTTAGAAGGGACAGGCACTGAATGCTGCTATAGCGCCCCCTAAAGGCTAAATGACTAAATACTTCTGATATAGGCTCAGAGTACATCCCTCCACACCTGTACCAAGTTTGGTTAGCATCGGACGATTTTTGTGAAATAGGCCCCACCCACAGAAGATTGGAAGTGGATTATATCGCAATGGTGTGTTTTTTTTTTAACTTCCAAATCAGTGTTGTGCAGGACACTCCTAACATGATGTGTGCGTTGGTTTGGTGAAGATTGGACAAAATTTCTAGGAGAAATGGCAAAAAAACGGTTTTGGACAAAATGCAAAATGGCGGAAAATCTAGTCAGACGGAAATGGGCGTGGCCTAGTTGAGTAGATGCGGGAGGACTCAAGGAATCCAGGGAAAAAATAATTTTGATGATAAACCCTACGGTTCAAAAGTTATCGAGCAAAAGGTAAGGAGGGCTGTTATAGCGCCACCATATGGTCAATTGGTGCAATTTCTTCGGGGATAGTAAAAGACCCCTCAGTGCACCTCCCTACCAAGTTTCGTAGCTCTAGCTGTTATGGTTTCTGAATGACAGCTAATTTACTGCAAGATTTTGCAAGATTTTTCCAAACCCCATGCAAGTCAATGGGAAAAAAAATGGCGCTTAATGGCGAATTGCGGCCAAACCGCTTTCACAAACCCTTAACAAAGTCATAGCACACCTGTCCTCAATAAGCCGGTCATTTTGAGGTCTGGCATGTCTATGTGGCGCAAAAATTGGGGGAGTTATTAGTCGTAGAACTTTTTGGCAGATAGAATAATAATAAGTATGTGGGATTTCAAGATTGTGCCTTGCTTGTCAGCAAGCACAATAATTATTGCTTTTATCTCGGAAACGGAAGGTGCAATCGTGATTCCGCCCACCACTAGCGTACTTTTTCACCCCGATTCCAACGCCGCCATCCGTGAGTCTCTACGAGTTACGGTTGCGGAGATACGTTGCTGTAGCGCCCCCCATAGGCAAACAATAGCGCCCCCTACACGCCAAATGACACTATCTCTTCTGAAATCAACTCAGAAGTGTCAAGTGTCATACAAGAAGGAAGGCTGGCCATAATGAGAATGAATCCGCACTTCCTGCCGCCCTTCAAAATAAAACCATTTAGAAGGGACAGGCACTGAATGCTGCTATAGCGCCCCCTAAAGGCTAAATGACTAAATACTTCTGATATAGGCTCAGAGTACATCCCTCCACACCTGTACCAAGTTTGGTTAGCATCGGACGATTTTTGTGAAATAGGCCCCACCCACAGAAGATTGGAAGTGGATTATATCGCAATGGTGTGTTTTTTTTTTAACTTCCAAATCAGTGTTGTGCAGGACACTCCTAACATGATGTGTGCGTTGGTTTGGTGAAGATTGGACAAAATTTCTAGGAGAAATGGCAAAAAAACGGTTTTGGACAAAATGCAAAATGGCGGAAAATCTAGTCAGACGGAAATGGGCGTGGCCTAGTTGAGTAGATGCGGGAGGACTCAAGGAATCCAGGGAAAAAATAATTTTGATGATAAACCCTACGGTTCAAAAGTTATCGAGCAAAAGGTAAGGAGGGCTGTTATAGCGCCACCATATGGTCAATTGGTGCAATTTCTTCGGGGATAGTAAAAGACCCCTCAGTGCACCTCCCTACCAAGTTTCGTAGCTCTAGCTGTTATGGTTTCTGAATGACAGCTAATTTACTGCAAGATTTTGCAAGATTTTTCCAAACCCCATGCAAGTCAATGGGAAAAAAAATGGCGCTTAATGGCGAATTGCGGCCAAACCGCTTTCACAAACCCTTAACAAAGTCATAGCACACCTGTCCTCAATAAGCCGGTCATTTTGAGGTCTGGCATGTCTATGTGGCGCAAAAATTGGGGGAGTTATTAGTCGTAGAACTTTTTGGCAGATAGAATAATAATAAGTATGTGGGATTTCAAGATTGTGCCTTGCTTGTCAGCAAGCACAATAATTATTGCTTTTATCTCGGAAACGGAAGGTGCAATCGTGATTCCGCCCACCACTAGCGTACTTTTTCACCCCGATTCCAACGCCGCCATCCGTGAGTCTCTACGAGTTACGGTTGCGGAGATACGTTGCTGTAGCGCCCCCCATAGGCAAACAATAGCGCCCCCTACACGCCAAATGACACTATCTCTTCTGAAATCAACTCAGAAGTGTCAAGTGTCATACAAGAAGGAAGGCTGGCCATAATGAGAATGAATCCGCACTTCCTGCCGCCCTTCAAAATAAAACCATTTAGAAGGGACAGGCACTGAATGCTGCTATAGCGCCCCCTAAAGGCTAAATGACTAAATACTTCTGATATAGGCTCAGAGTACATCCCTCCACACCTGTACCAAGTTTGGTTAGCATCGGACGATTTTTGTGAAATAGGCCCCACCCACAGAAGATTGGAAGTGGATTATATCGCAATGGTGTGTTTTTTTTTTAACTTCCAAATCAGTGTTGTGCAGGACACTCCTAACATGATGTGTGCGTTGGTTTGGTGAAGATTGGACAAAATTTCTAGGAGAAATGGCAAAAAAACGGTTTTGGACAAAATGCAAAATGGCGGAAAATCTAGTCAGACGGAAATGGGCGTGGCCTAGTTGAGTAGATGCGGGAGGACTCAAGGAATCCAGGGAAAAAATAATTTTGATGATAAACCCTACGGTTCAAAAGTTATCGAGCAAAAGGTAAGGAGGGCTGTTATAGCGCCACCATATGGTCAATTGGTGCAATTTCTTCGGGGATAGTAAAAGACCCCTCAGTGCACCTCCCTACCAAGTTTCGTAGCTCTAGCTGTTATGGTTTCTGAATGACAGCTAATTTACTGCAAGATTTTGCAAGATTTTTCCAAACCCCATGCAAGTCAATGGGAAAAAAAATGGCGCTTAATGGCGAATTGCGGCCAAACCGCTTTCACAAACCCTTAACAAAGTCATAGCACACCTGTCCTCAATAAGCCGGTCATTTTGAGGTCTGGCATGTCTATGTGGCGCAAAAATTGGGGGAGTTATTAGTCGTAGAACTTTTTGGCAGATAGAATAATAATAAGTATGTGGGATTTCAAGATTGTGCCTTGCTTGTCAGCAAGCACAATAATTATTGCTTTTATCTCGGAAACGGAAGGTGCAATCGTGATTCCGCCCACCACTAGCGTACTTTTTCACCCCGATTCCAACGCCGCCATCCGTGAGTCTCTACGAGTTACGGTTGCGGAGATACGTTGCTGTAGCGCCCCCCATAGGCAAACAATAGCGCCCCCTACACGCCAAATGACACTATCTCTTCTGAAATCAACTCAGAAGTGTCAAGTGTCATACAAGAAGGAAGGCTGGCCATAATGAGAATGAATCCGCACTTCCTGCCGCCCTTCAAAATAAAACCATTTAGAAGGGACAGGCACTGAATGCTGCTATAGCGCCCCCTAAAGGCTAAATGACTAAATACTTCTGATATAGGCTCAGAGTACATCCCTCCACACCTGTACCAAGTTTGGTTAGCATCGGACGATTTTTGTGAAATAGGCCCCACCCACAGAAGATTGGAAGTGGATTATATCGCAATGGTGTGTTTTTTTTTTAACTTCCAAATCAGTGTTGTGCAGGACACTCCTAACATGATGTGTGCGTTGGTTTGGTGAAGATTGGACAAAATTTCTAGGAGAAATGGCAAAAAAACGGTTTTGGACAAAATGCAAAATGGCGGAAAATCTAGTCAGACGGAAATGGGCGTGGCCTAGTTGAGTAGATGCGGGAGGACTCAAGGAATCCAGGGAAAAAATAATTTTGATGATAAACCCTACGGTTCAAAAGTTATCGAGCAAAAGGTAAGGAGGGCTGTTATAGCGCCACCATATGGTCAATTGGTGCAATTTCTTCGGGGATAGTAAAAGACCCCTCAGTGCACCTCCCTACCAAGTTTCGTAGCTCTAGCTGTTATGGTTTCTGAATGACAGCTAATTTACTGCAAGATTTTGCAAGATTTTTCCAAACCCCATGCAAGTCAATGGGAAAAAAAATGGCGCTTAATGGCGAATTGCGGCCAAACCGCTTTCACAAACCCTTAACAAAGTCATAGCACACCTGTCCTCAATAAGCCGGTCATTTTGAGGTCTGGCATGTCTATGTGGCGCAAAAATTGGGGGAGTTATTAGTCGTAGAACTTTTTGGCAGATAGAATAATAATAAGTATGTGGGATTTCAAGATTGTGCCTTGCTTGTCAGCAAGCACAATAATTATTGCTTTTATCTCGGAAACGGAAGGTGCAATCGTGATTCCGCCCACCACTAGCGTACTTTTTCACCCCGATTCCAACGCCGCCATCCGTGAGTCTCTACGAGTTACGGTTGCGGAGATACGTTGCTGTAGCGCCCCCCATAGGCAAACAATAGCGCCCCCTACACGCCAAATGACACTATCTCTTCTGAAATCAACTCAGAAGTGTCAAGTGTCATACAAGAAGGAAGGCTGGCCATAATGAGAATGAATCCGCACTTCCTGCCGCCCTTCAAAATAAAACCATTTAGAAGGGACAGGCACTGAATGCTGCTATAGCGCCCCCTAAAGGCTAAATGACTAAATACTTCTGATATAGGCTCAGAGTACATCCCTCCACACCTGTACCAAGTTTGGTTAGCATCGGACGATTTTTGTGAAATAGGCCCCACCCACAGAAGATTGGAAGTGGATTATATCGCAATGGTGTGTTTTTTTTTTAACTTCCAAATCAGTGTTGTGCAGGACACTCCTAACATGATGTGTGCGTTGGTTTGGTGAAGATTGGACAAAATTTCTAGGAGAAATGGCAAAAAAACGGTTTTGGACAAAATGCAAAATGGCGGAAAATCTAGTCAGACGGAAATGGGCGTGGCCTAGTTGAGTAGATGCGGGAGGACTCAAGGAATCCAGGGAAAAAATAATTTTGATGATAAACCCTACGGTTCAAAAGTTATCGAGCAAAAGGTAAGGAGGGCTGTTATAGCGCCACCATATGGTCAATTGGTGCAATTTCTTCGGGGATAGTAAAAGACCCCTCAGTGCACCTCCCTACCAAGTTTCGTAGCTCTAGCTGTTATGGTTTCTGAATGACAGCTAATTTACTGCAAGATTTTGCAAGATTTTTCCAAACCCCATGCAAGTCAATGGGAAAAAAAATGGCGCTTAATGGCGAATTGCGGCCAAACCGCTTTCACAAACCCTTAACAAAGTCATAGCACACCTGTCCTCAATAAGCCGGTCATTTTGAGGTCTGGCATGTCTATGTGGCGCAAAAATTGGGGGAGTTATTAGTCGTAGAACTTTTTGGCAGATAGAATAATAATAAGTATGTGGGATTTCAAGATTGTGCCTTGCTTGTCAGCAAGCACAATAATTATTGCTTTTATCTCGGAAACGGAAGGTGCAATCGTGATTCCGCCCACCACTAGCGTACTTTTTCACCCCGATTCCAACGCCGCCATCCGTGAGTCTCTACGAGTTACGGTTGCGGAGATACGTTGCTGTAGCGCCCCCCATAGGCAAACAATAGCGCCCCCTACACGCCAAATGACACTATCTCTTCTGAAATCAACTCAGAAGTGTCAAGTGTCATACAAGAAGGAAGGCTGGCCATAATGAGAATGAATCCGCACTTCCTGCCGCCCTTCAAAATAAAACCATTTAGAAGGGACAGGCACTGAATGCTGCTATAGCGCCCCCTAAAGGCTAAATGACTAAATACTTCTGATATAGGCTCAGAGTACATCCCTCCACACCTGTACCAAGTTTGGTTAGCATCGGACGATTTTTGTGAAATAGGCCCCACCCACAGAAGATTGGAAGTGGATTATATCGCAATGGTGTGTTTTTTTTTTAACTTCCAAATCAGTGTTGTGCAGGACACTCCTAACATGATGTGTGCGTTGGTTTGGTGAAGATTGGACAAAATTTCTAGGAGAAATGGCAAAAAAACGGTTTTGGACAAAATGCAAAATGGCGGAAAATCTAGTCAGACGGAAATGGGCGTGGCCTAGTTGAGTAGATGCGGGAGGACTCAAGGAATCCAGGGAAAAAATAATTTTGATGATAAACCCTACGGTTCAAAAGTTATCGAGCAAAAGGTAAGGAGGGCTGTTATAGCGCCACCATATGGTCAATTGGTGCAATTTCTTCGGGGATAGTAAAAGACCCCTCAGTGCACCTCCCTACCAAGTTTCGTAGCTCTAGCTGTTATGGTTTCTGAATGACAGCTAATTTACTGCAAGATTTTGCAAGATTTTTCCAAACCCCATGCAAGTCAATGGGAAAAAAAATGGCGCTTAATGGCGAATTGCGGCCAAACCGCTTTCACAAACCCTTAACAAAGTCATAGCACACCTGTCCTCAATAAGCCGGTCATTTTGAGGTCTGGCATGTCTATGTGGCGCAAAAATTGGGGGAGTTATTAGTCGTAGAACTTTTTGGCAGATAGAATAATAATAAGTATGTGGGATTTCAAGATTGTGCCTTGCTTGTCAGCAAGCACAATAATAAGTATGTGGGATTTCAAGATTGTGCCTTGCTTGTCAGCAAGCACAATAATTAAGAGATGACAGTGCATAACGCTGAAAAACATCCCAGTACACAATCCCTTACATGTTTCAACAATTACCTTGAGACGTCCAAACAAAGTTAAAAACCTGAGAAATCTCAACAAGGGTGTTCAAACCCTGAGAAATTCTTTAGTGACACAAGGGTCGCCTACTATAATTTGGCTAAATACCAAATGGCAATATAAGCTTAAAACCTAAATAGAAAATGGAAATGCTGAGGAAGACAACGGCAAAAATATTATATCAGAGGAATGCAAGTAGTTATATTACACAATCCTAGTATAATCATCGACCATTTCTATTACAATTGCAATCCACAACTTTTTTGATGAATGAGAAATAGTTTTACCGAATCTGTATTGCACAGTATTGACATTGTGTAAAATGTTGGGTGACATGTCATTATTAAGCTTATTTTAATTATAATTACAGAGTTATCAATTGCAGATTTTGCAGTAGGCTACATTTATTATTTTTAAATGACCTGTTGTCCACTCTGTAGAGCCAGAGCCTGGATGAGAACAGACTCATCAGGGAGTCTATCCCTCAAACACCTTAGGCGTCTTTTTTTTTTTTTTTTGTATACTTTTTTTCCCGATTTCTTTTAATCCCATTTTATCCCTCATTAGTGCTCATTTGATTTCTCAATCCTGGTTGCTACTCCATCCTCTGCCGATCTGGGGAGAGCCGAGACTGGCTCCATGCTTCCTGCGAGACATGGGCAGTCAGTCAGCCGCTTCTTTTCACCTGACAGAGGAAGCTTCACCGGTAGGACATAGCACGTGGGAGGTTCACGCTATTCCAACCAGTTCCCCTCCCTCTGAACAGGCGCCCTTAATGAGCAGAGGAGGAACCACATTAGCAACCAGGATATTGCATGTTTTGTTCACCTCGTCCCCAGGTGGGAATCGAACCCACGACCTTCGAGCTGTGAGGCAATAGTGCTTACCACTGCTCCACTGTACCTCCTTACGCCGGCATTCCACTGGTTGCATTGCGTTGCTTTGCGGCTGAGCTCCGGTTTTGCTCCGTGCTCTGTGCTGCGGCAACACTCACTGGCTGCGTGTAGAGCACGTCACGGCTCAGCTGCGCCAGACAGCTAGAGTGACCGACAGGTTATCACTGTAAAATCGAGCGAGACAATTTGTATGTGGGATAAATACAACGACAAACAGGCAGAAGATCATTGTTCCCAACTGGAGGAGCAGAGGAGGGGTGGACTTGCTTGGTGTTGTCCTTGTAAAAAGGATGTGTTGTGTCATATATTATTTTGTGGTTTTCCACTTCAATTATGAACTTTTCCTCATACATATTTGTCCTCTGGCTTGATATTGAATGTTGTAAACACCTCTGCCCTGTTGATTTCATGCCTGGTTCCGCCCAACTTGCTGCGGCTTTGCTCCGTCATCCGTGAAAAATAGAACCCTTGCGTATCTTTTTCGGAGAGCTCCGGATCGTCGGAGCTGGGACGGAGTAGACACGCAACGCAGCGGAGTAGGTGGGAGTTGACACAATGATTAGAGTGGAAACGTATCGGCTCCGAAGCCGTACCACAGCGCAGACGGACCGAACACGGACTCAGTGGAATGTGGCCGTTAGGCGTCTTGACAATAAACAATATATAGCGAGCCCCAAACCTGCCAGAGTCAACATCATCTTGTCAAGTGCAAAGGGCTCTGCTGTCCCAATCCTCCTATTTATCCAATGTGGATCCCTTTGTCGTGTTTCAAATACATTTGGGAGACGAAGAGATGAACCACAAGACATGATGTAGTCTATTTGAAGGTCTTTTATTTGCAGAAGGTGTTGTATTGACATGGCTATGGAGGATGCCATGGAGAGTTGTCTTGGCCTGTTCTCTGAGTGCCTCCTCTGAACTTTGACCCTGCATCCTCTGTATTTAAAACTTCCTTAGGTTAAGTTACCTACTACTCTCACACTGTCATGCCCCACTCTCTCATCCAATCAGCTCCCTTTCCTAAATGTGTGTGTGTTATCTGTGGAGCAGCTGCGTGTGTCACCTGTCAATCAAACCCCCTCTGACATCTAAACCCCTTTACAACTACTTTATTGTCTCCGCACACCTGTTTCCAAACCCATTCAACCTAGCCTCTCTAAATAGAAAAATCCTCCAACTTCCTTTTCAACAAATGGGTAGCTGCTTTATGACGGTCATAAAGCATCTCTACCCCCTCTCAACTCCTTCCACAGCTGAACCAAGCTTGCGCATGTGAATGCATTTGAGTGCATGTGAGTGTGTGTCATCCTCTCTGCACCCCCAAACTGTACGTTTGTGTGTAAACCTCCTGTCGCACCCTGATACTAATCAAACGCTTTTGTTAGAACACTGTATGTTTCTGTGTGTCTCTCCTGAGGCTATCAACTGTATTGCTTCTTTCCCATGCTTCAAAGAGGAGCCTGCCTGAGCTTGTTTCCCAACTGACCTCCACTCCTAGTCCTCTTTAGTTAACCTCCCTACACTTCATAACTGCACTCCTCTCTTAATGATAAAAATAGAAGATAATATAAGATAATAGAGGGTAGATGCGCCAGATACGACACCTTCCACACTTGATGACTCAACCACTTTCAGATGGTGGCCATTAGAGGGAGTGAGGGAACAGGGCTTGAGTCTTTAGGGGGCGGATTGGAATTGGGCCAACAACTCCCTTGATCTCAACTCAACAGCTCCCTTGATCCCAACTTAACGTCATGGTTGAAGGAACACTTCATAAACAGGGTTGGGTACCGAAACCGGGTACCACTAATGGGTACAGGTACCTTTACAACCGGTACCGAATCGCAACACAGATTTAGGCGCCTCATGTAGGTGCCACGCCCAAGATGCTGGGTGAAATATCCGCCCTCTGATGCTCTGAAACTAGCACCCCATGGAATTATCGTAATAATTATCGTAATACATTATCGTAATAAAAAAAAAAATGCTTTAAATTTTAAAACGTGGGGGCATCTGGGTAGTATAAAGTTAAAAGCAAACGGGGGGAGGGGGTTGCTGGGACGGGGGGGATTAAAATGTACTTTTTTTAAAGTATTGTTTTAGCAGGGGTCAGCTCGCCATTCCGAAGTGTCGGCATTCCGATCATTGACTTCTATGCTACCGGAGAGGCGGCCCTTTTTATCTCCAAAAAATGTTTCGCCGAGAGGTTAGGTTCTGCGGGAGGTTAGGCTTAGGCGTGGGGGGTGGGAGAGGTTAGGTTTAGGGTTAGGGTCTGGGGGAGGGTTCTTTCGCAATGGCGAGACAGATCTCAATTTTGTCGGAATGCCGGTATTTCGGAGTGCCAACATTTCGGAATGCCGAGGTGTCCCCGATCGTTTTAGCATCGGTATTGGAAAAAATATGAGGATACCCATCCCTATTTATGAATCAAAACCCATTTTTTCCTTTTATTTAAACAGCACTTTCATGTACTGTAACATGATCGAGTTTGGTGATCACAGCGGAGAACACGGCAGTTAAAGTGACAGGTCCAGAAGAGTGAGTTGTTAAACTGAAAGCAGAATCAGCACTTATGTTCTGCTCAATGTTCTCCACTATGGTCTGCAGAGTCTGCCTGTGGGGAAAACAAAAAACAAAACTACTTCAAACCAACACAAGAAGTGAGGTCTCCCGACCATAGTTCAAGCAGAAGGCCACTCACGCGTAATCCGATCTCAACGTGGTCAAAAATCCTAGTATGACGTCTGCTATGACGTCAATCATGACGTCAGTTAATCCTCATATATATAGCAAGGGTTCTAGGTCACCTCTCTCTCTCTGGCCGATCATAGCAGCAGCAGCCCACGGCAGTCCATCTCCCTCGAAGCCGGCCTCCGAAGCGTTGTTTTGCATACCCTGTTCCGGGTCGGCACGGAGCGCATTGGCCTTCCGAGACGGCCGGGCCGCAGGCGGCCAACGCGGGGCGCTCCACTGCGAGGGGCCGCCGACGCTGTCTCTCACGTCGTCAATCTTTCCTTGCCATCTCCATTCACGGAGCAAATCGGCTCAAGCAAAGCGGCCATTTCCCTCCAGCCAGGAGTCCGCCCCAAGTCAACAACAGACTTTCAGACTGACAATCAGTGACTAACATTTTCGTTCAGCAAGCAGCATGTCCAGGCGTCCAAGCATTCAGGCTTCCGCACCGCGATCATCGCGTCCCCAGGCTCTACCAAGGACGGGGTCGACGACCACAGCACACCAAGCATACCCCGGAGGACCAGCCACCCGCGGACGCGAAAGGACCCATGAGGAAAGTATCATTACTTCAGTATTTAAACGGGCAATCTACCAGTCCAGTAAAATTCAGACGTATTCCGTACAGAGGTCGAAATTATCGTACACATACAATAATTATCGTACGTCTGGCAACGCTGGCGGAAATCGCTTTCTGGCAAATGGCCAGCGGGAGTCACAACTTAATAATAATAATAATAATAATAACCACGCAAGGGGCCATTCTAACACCCCTGGCCCGTGGAGCTTGTCTGAGCATCAGCTAGAATGACTGCACAACTTTCAGACCGAACCCAGACGGCCCAGGGAAATGCTGACGTCTTTTCCGTGTCAAGCTACCCGGTCTTAATACACCACTTCCTGTGCTCAACGAATTTCAAAGTAAAATGCCTCTGGCATTTCTTCAGAAGCAGAATCAGAATTACTTACGTTACAGTAGCTCGCTCACAGAACACACAGCTTAAAATAAACAGTAGTAAATGCAATGCAAATGCAGTAGTAAGCAATAAGCAGAAAAAAAAAAAAAAAAAAAAAAAAAAAAAAAAAAAAAACACAACATAGCATAGAATAACTAGTAAATGCGCTAGAAGCAAAAATAAGTGGAATGTAAGTAGCAAAAATACAAAATACGTCAGGCAAGTATACATTCCGTGTCAATTATCATTATTGCACCCTGGACCATATTAAATCGGCTTGCCCTATACGTTACACGTGGCTCAGCCAGGCACAGTTAACCTATCGGCTGGCTCAGTCTCAGGGAGACTGAGCGTCTCCGAGGTGCTCTTTTAAGAGAGGCATTAAATAGACCAATGGCCACAGGCAGGAATGATTCCCCGGGCCTCTCCGTACTGCATCTAGGCGGAATCAGTCTCTCACTGAACGTACTCCTGTGTTCGACTAGCACGCCGTGGAGTGGGTGCGAGTCATCGTTCATGGTGGAACGTAGCCTGGACAACGTTCTCTTCTCTGACACCGCAGTCAGAGAGCCCAGATCCAGCCCCAGGCCTTATGGATCAGTTGCTGAGTCGTTGGCATCCGCTGCCTTCAGCCTGCTGCCCCAGCACACAATAGCATACAGGAAGGCACTAGCCACTACCGACTCATAGAACATCCTCAGCATGGCCCGGCAGACGTTGAAGGACCTCAGCCGTCTCAGAAAGTAGAGACGGCTTTGCCCCTTCTTAACCATAAACAATACCAAAGCTAAAATAATTGATACAGTGTCACGCTAGTCAGGTAACAAGAGGCTGCGAACCCCATCGCAATATGTGGCCAACCATAACATATCACTGCGAGGTGCAACTAGCAGTCCATGGTGCACTTGCAAGGCGGTGAAACCATCGCTTTCTCACTTGTTTATTAACCAGTTTCTTTATATCTCATGCATTAAGCACTACATTTCAGCTGTTGCCGCCAGAGCGAGCCGTTCGCCCCATGGACCTTTCGGTCCGCCCAGAGTGCCCGAGAGGCCTTGGCACCCCAGCTTCAGCGCTTCTCCAAGCCGCTCGTCACCACATGACAAGATCCTGGTTCGTCCTGCACCCCAAGCGGACGCTCCAGAAGTGCAACCTCCCGACGAAGAACTTCTCCAGCCACTCCTTCAGGATCGGAGCGGCCACCTCAGCCGCCGTGCAAGGAGTGTCCTCCGCCTCCCTCCAGCAAACGGGCCGCCGGTCTTCATCAGCATTCTCCAGCCACATCCGCCCGGAGCGGGTGGCCATACCGGCGGCCCAAAGGACCCTCCTCCCTTCATCGGCAAGCATGGCAACAAACAGTGTCCCGGACGTCCGTGCCAAATAATGTCTCGTTGGTGGTGGCCCCCGAAAAGCACGGCGCCCAGTAAGGCGCAGTAAATCTCCCGGTTTTTGGGGGTAACCCCCTCCTCTGTCCTGGCCTGGCTCGAGGCCGCGTCCGTCCGTCGCGTCTCTCTCTCCCCCCGGGGAGAGGCTGCGTGGCGGCGGGCGCGCGTTGAACACCTCTGACTCTGGACGGCCGATCCGACCGGACGCTGCGGTCCCTCCCGGGGCACTCGTCCCCGTGGCCTGTCCCGACGTCTCCTGGAGTGGGAGCGGCGGGCTTGACACAGGGCGCCTCGGGCAGGGGCTGTCTGGTAACCGGACGCCATCCGACCTCGGAACCTGAAATTAAGTGCGGCACGGGGAGCGCTCCACTCCTCGTGTCGTGCGCCTCCGGGTGCCCGTTACTCGCTCTCCCCTTCCGGGGGAGGCGGGGGGCTTAATGCGCTTCCTCCCCGCTCCGTCGCACGAGTGCGGCTTGCGGGTGGAGTCGCCCGGGGGTCCCGTCGTCCTACAGCAACCCTATCTCTAGCATGAATTGATGAAGCAGTACCCAATCAAATATTCCTAACACCACACTTTCGCTGAGTAAATCCGGGCCTGCCCGGTAATCGAAGTCGTATCTTAATAGAGGGGAATACAGAGGTGGCAATCAGACGAAAGAACACGGATAGCCTATGGGAATGCAGGGGCAAAAATGCAGTCCAGCTGAGAGATCTAGACGGAAGCGAGGGGGTGCGATGGCTGCGGAGCCATCAAGGTGCTGGGAGGATCTGCATCACACGAGTGTTGTCCGGCTCTGCCTCTTAGTAGCAAACCAGAGCGGTGATCTGGCTTAGCCCTTGCCGACCCACGGAATCGAAGAAGGCACTGGGCGGGAGGGGGCTGACCGCCTCATTGTCTCTAACCGCTGCGGGGGTAGGCACGTCGGTGCCCTCGCCCAACTCATGTGTCCCTCTCCGGAGGGCGCTGGGAGGGCAGGGATTCTCAACGGTGCAGCTTCCCTCATCCACCTCGCTGCAAGCACTAACACAACAAGAGGAGATAGACAAAGAGTAGGGGGAAAGAGAGAGAGCCAGAGAAAGTCAGGGTCAGTCAGAAGGCCAAGTCAGGGGGCCAAAAAGGGGGGGGAAAGAGAGAGAGCCAGAGAAAGTCAGGGTCAGTCAGAAGGCCAAGTCAGGGGGCCAAGAAGGCCAAGTTAAAATGGTGAGGCGCCAAGGCAGCCAAGTAGGCCAAGCTGGGAAGCGCCAAGTCAGGTAAGGCGCCATGGCGGCCAGGAAGGCCAAGCCGGGAAGCACCTTAAGTCAGGTAAGGCGCCATGGCGGCCAGGAAGGCCAAGCCGGGAAGCGCCTTAAGTCAGGTAAGGCGCCATGGCGGCCAGGAAGGCCAAGCCGGGAAGCACCTTAAGTCAGGTAAGGCGCCATGGCGGCCAGGAAGGCCAAGCCGGGAAGCGCCTTAAGTCAGGTAAGGCGCCAATTTTTGGGGGAGGGAATAGAGGGAATAGAGAAAGAGAGAGCCGGAGAAAGTCAGGGTAGTCGCGCCAAGGCAGCCAAGTAGGCCAAGCCGGGAAGCGCCAAGCTAAACATCAACGTACCAAGATCGAAGGCCCGACCGAGTTGGGAGCGCCAGCCGCAAATAACGTAAGTCGCTAAAAAAGGTCGAAGGCCGGAAAAGTACAATCGCGAAGCGCCAAGGCGGCCAGGTAGGCCAAGCTGGGAAGCGCTATCGCGAGGTGCCCGACCGAGTTAGGAGCGCCAGCCGCAAATAGCCGTAAGTCGCAAAAAAAAGGTCGAAGGCAGGATAAGCACGTACCAAGTAAACATTAACGTATCAAGATCGAAGGCCCGACCGAGTTGGGAGCGCCAGCCGCAAATAGCTGTAAGTCGCTAAAAGGTCGAAGGCCAGAAAAGTACAATCAACTACTGGCGCCTGCAGATCTCAATTAACTTCCGGTAATCAGATCTTCCTTTTGGGGGATCTCCTAGCCTATGCAGGTGCCCTCCTCTTGCCTCAAGAGCAGCGCCACTGGCCAATGGAGTCAAGCGCCAAAGTATTTGCCATGCATGCCGATTGCTAAATAAAGTTTGTCTAATCCTACCAACTGGCCTCTCCTGATTGAAGTGAGGTCTCCCGACCATAGTTCAAGCAGAAGGCCACTCACGCGTAATCCGATCTCAACGTGGTCAAAAATCCTAGTATGACGTCTGCTATGACGTCAATCATGACGTCAGTTAATCCTCATATATATAGCAAGGGTTCTAGGTCACCTCTCTCTCTCTGGCCGATCATAGCAGCAGCAGCCCACGGCAGTCCATCTCCCTCGAAGCCGGCCTCCGAAGCGTTGTTTTGCCCCACCCACCTCCCCAGTCCACCACCAACGAGTCTTGACTCCCGATCCCCCACGGGGGGGGGATCTCCTAGCCTATGCAGGTGCCCTCCTCTTGCCTCAAGAGCAGCGCCACTGGGCCTATGCAGGTGCCCTCCTCTTGCCTCAAGAGCAGCGCCACTGGCCAATGGAGTCAAGCGCCAGGTGCCCTCCTCTTGCCTCAAGAGCAGCGCCACTGGCCAATGGAGTCAAGCGCCAAAGTATTTGCCATGCATGCCGATTGCTAAATAAAGTTTGTCTAATCCTACCAACTGGCCTCTCCTGATTGAATTAGGATCAAACGTATTAATACTCAATTTATGGCTGTATAGTACATCGAACCATAAATCAAACACTTACTTCGTTGTCTCTGCCTTGTCTCGTGTAATCTGGTCACATAGCTGGGATGAAGTTACATCACGCGCGAGGCTCCCCGCAAAGCCCTCCGCCAAATCTTGTGCCTCTCCTTCACTTAGGTAGCTGAAGATGGTCACTTTGGTCTTGTTTTTTTTGTCATCCAGAATTGGATGCTGAGTTCTCTTCTGACATAGAGGGCGATGTTCTCTCGACAATGTAAACATGTCTATGACTCTCAGACATTGTTGCATGCAGGTCTACACAGCTGCAGCACTGTATACCACATATACAGATGCAGCCACTCCCGTCGTGACAGATTTTTTTCATTACTTTGTGCTTGACGATGCGGTGACGTTTTTGAGATGGTTTGAGATGTGAATAATGGCATTCAACCACTAGGGGCCCTCATAGTCCATAATGTGTCTCTCACTTTTGCAGCAGTTTCAAGCTGCGGGGTCACAGTCCACGCAAACGTATTTGTTCTTCCGGTTCAGCGCTAGTTGTCCTATGTGGCTTACTAACATAGCTGCTAGTTATGTTATATGGCAGTAAAATGCTACAGAATGACCAAATTGATATAACTTTTAACCATTTCGAGTAACAATGTTTCCATACGGATCACCAGCGTTAGTTTGTTTATAACGTGGCTATATTCATAACGTTTATATCTCGGATGCGTTATATACTGTCTGGTTAACGCCAACCTACAGTATGTGCCCTATCAGAGTTCGTTACGTTATTGTACAGTACACTAAACAAAACAACATGATAGCTGCAGCTGCGTCACTATACGTGTGGGCGTTAAGTTTTAATTTGGTTCAAGCATATTGTATGGTGACATTGAATCAGTGTTAGCTTAGCGCTAGCTAGCTAGCAAACACTACGATCTGTGAATAGAATCTAGAATTGGCCTGCAGCCATTTCTAACTACTGTACATTAGCTAGTTTTTCTCGAATTGATATAACGTTACAGTAGCATGGACCCATCTCGTTATGACAGTGGGGAGATGTTAGCTTTTAGGTTGATATACATTCAGATCTTTACTACCTAACATCCGAAAAGCTAGTCACAATACAGTCACAATACTGTATTAATACCGACTAGTCACCTTTAGCTGACAGCCAAACTTTTCACCCTGAAATAGGAGGATTTACTGTATGAGTAGCCTAGTTTGATTTCTCCCCTGGTATCTATTCATTGTCACTAGCCTATGCATACAGTACATGAACCACCATCATTCAGTCAGTCAATCAATTGATCAACAACTTTATTAATCCAACTCAGGGAAATAGGTCAAATGTGAAAGAGAATCTATACTGTAAATGTTGGTCTGTAGATAAATGAAGATAAAATAATTATAGAGTTTAAGTAAACTTCTGTGGGCACTGGGCAGGGCTCTGCTAAACACTGCAGTGTATGAGATTAAAAAGTGACTTCTTCTGTTTTCTATGCAGGTATATAACACACGTGGGCAAAATGCGGCATCCAACGTCCTCAAAGGAAAACAGAACCACCCACAAAAAGTCAATAAAAGACAGCATCACATTAATAAATCTAATCTGCTACATCCATTTGATTTGTATCACTATGATATCAGGAGATTAACAGGAGAAATTACCAATCACAGCGGGAGAGAGAGAGACCCGCACAAAAATCAGGAGTGTTGGCAGTTATCAGTCCAATGTGCTTTGCTTACTTTATATGTAAGTCAGTATGGCCCTCTGGAAAAAAATGTTTCCCACCCCTGATCTAGGTTCATAGACTTTCAGATATCAAGTATCGAAGTAGGTTTTGAGGTGTCTTCAGAATGACCAGCTTACTGTATCGGGTCACTCTTACATGTACATTATAGTGACTACGCTGTTGTATGTTATCTGCCAAATATATTTCCAGGCTGTTAGAGGATTATAGATTATCTAACATCAGCCATTGATAGATATTCCAATGTCTTTAAAGCTCTGTCATTGTTACTTAACCCTTAGTTAATATGGAACAATAAATGAGCTTGAATCGTCACAACTCTTATGACATCTGTATATCAAATGCTTTGTCTCAGAAGAAGCTTTCTAAACCCAGAAAAAGTGCCATAAATTCACACACACAGTGCTAAAACATGCATCATCACACCAAGTTCTGTCAAAACGGTCACATTTGTACAATCAAAAGGATCTGTGGGTTGATTTCCTGCCCACTACCATCTGATATTGTCAGTGTTCCTGCAAAAAAAAATCATACACAATTCATTTAAACAGATGGACATTGGTTTGACGTACAGCACACGGTCGTTATACGTGAAAATGTTTGCTGGGATGCAAAGCCACTTTTGCCTGCTCCTTGGTTGACCCATTCAGGAAGCGCTCAAAGTTCATGTTTCCAAGACAACAAGCAACAAGCACCACAGCTGTTTGTTTGCGGAAGTCGAAAAATCCATTGAGCAAATCAGCGCAGCGTATTTAGACCACGTGCATGCACATTGTGACATCAACTGGGTTGACAAGTGACAAGTGGTTACATGGACACATGGACAGTTTCAATCCTCTTTAACTCAGAATTCGATCCCAATCCTCTTCAAATTTATCTTGTAAACACCTAAAGCACAATGAAAACGGCCAATTCGATGTGAAGTCAAATTCGATGTAAGGGGGTGGTGTAGTTCGTTTCTCAATGCGATTGAAGTATTTTTCTATACATGCGCACATTTAGGCTACATAAAAGTCAACATCACAGTGTCTTTTCTTTAATCTAGAGGCATCATTTTTCAGTCAAAAGTGAAACGGGCATGCGCAGAAAGACTGCAGTGAGTTAGAGAGGATTGAGATTGGATACTATTTTCTCTTGTAAACTCGCAGGAAATAACGATCAATGCGAATGATTTCATTCGAATGATTTCATTTCGAATTAAAAGGCCTCATGTAACCGCAGCCTCAAGAATGAAATTTGTGGGGGGAAGCAGGAACGTGTTACTGTTACCTTTCAGAACCGGTTTGACTGCTATTCTGCACACAGCACACAGCATACAGTGATCAGCTAATTAGATGCATCACTCACCCCCCCTCCCCCCCCCGCACAAAGGACACGCACACACAGTAGGCTACATAAATCGAAATCGTTTTGATAGCATGCCATGCAGTGATCTCTTGCATTTGACAAGCATGATATAAAAGGAACATAAAAGTCCCATTTTCAAAAGGCTAATAGCCTATTGTTTCATTGTATTATGTAGTTATTATGATATGTGTGTGTGTGTGTGCAGTTAATACAAATCTGTATGTACATTGCTCGTACACACTACTAGACATTAATACACATTATGCAGTTAGAATAAATAACGAGGAACACATTTGCTATGTTACTAAAGTTTTATTAAAACGTAAGAGAAAAAAAAATGTAGTACAGTACAGTACAATTGAGTACAGTAGGCCTATCACAAAAAAAATGTCTCTCTGTACCTGTTTAGTATGGGCTGATATATGTGCCACCTCAAATTGAATTTGAATTGCTCAACTTGAATTCGAATTTTTTCATTTTGAATTTGAATTGCTCTTTTTGAATTCGAAATTTTTCATTTTGAAATTGAATTGCTCTATTTGAATTCGAATTTTTTTATTTTGAAATTGAATTGCTCTATTTGAATTTGAATTGCTCTATTTGAATTTGAATTTTTTCATTTTGAAATTGAATTGCTTTTATATTTTGAAATTTTTATTTTTTAATGTGAGTTGAAAAACTGAATCTGAATAGCATAATTTTAAACTGAATTTATTTGCTTTGAAATTATTCAGTTTCCACATTCCTATTTCAAAATTCAATTCAAAATTTTCAGAATCTTGTGTTCAAAAATTTCAACATGTGTGTGCGCCATCCGGGTCCTTCAAGGAGGAAGAGGGAAGGAGGAAGAGCAATCGAGCGCTGATTGACCTAACTCCTTTTTGGCCGAGGCACCACACACCCACTCCCGCTAGAACTATTTGGTGTTGTTGTATTCAGGTTCGCTACAATCATAGAAGACCACTTTGAGTTGAACAAGGATGTTTATACAGTATATATCATTGAACAGTACATGACAGCGAATCTCGTGAACCCGGAACTGATCCTCCCCCGACCCCGTGACATCATCAACAGGTCAACATCATTGAGATTACACCTTACACCACAGGTCTTTGCTCCCGCGGATCTATTAAATTAGCCGCCCGCCAGTCTTTCCATTGTCTGCTCATCATCATGGACGAGAGGACACCAACCACGGTAAATACCAACTGGTTACCATGTATTTTCACCGGCATAACGTAACGTAGCTACACCAGCTGAGCTTGTTTCTGTGGCGCTTAGCCTAGTTGGCTAGCTAGCCAACTAGGCTAACTGCCACAGAAACAAGCTACGGATTGATGTGTGATTTCCAGGTAAGAATAAACGCACAATGTTGAGCATTTACATTACATGTTATTCACAGGTATATGCCACACTATATATTATCTCAGAAACTAGCGTAATTGTGTTTGGTAAGATAAAGACATTTGATAAATGAATTTTCCTTGTAGGCTGTAGCTAGAACAGTATGTTGCTATAGCTAGCGAGGTGGAGGTAACGTTAACGTTAGCTAGATTAGGCTACGGTAGCATTATCGATCTAATGAATTCTAGCCGTAAACATTTCAGAAGCTAGGTTAACAACGCTGGCCACACATGTAACATACAGTAACTACTATGTTTTCTCTTATTAGAGATTCCAAGAAGAGAGAACATTGCCTCTGGCGATGACTAACTGTGACGGTGAGATGGGGAACAGGACAACTGCTAGCTGTGTCTATCACGGACCCAAACCTGCAGACTGCAGCAGATACCCGCAGATTTGGAGAGATGTTCTGCAACCACCATACTCTTGTGTCTCCATGCTACTACACGTCATTTTGCTCCTTGTGTGGGATGAAGACCCGTCGTTGACGTTGGGGAAGACAGCTTTTATGTTGTAGCCACTTTGAGTCCAGTTTTTGTTGATGTGAGTAATGTTCAGATAGAGGGATGCTATTTACTATCTAGCTGCTGTCACTATGCATTATCAAATACCTACATAAATCCAGTCAAGAACATAGGGTCTGCATGGGAAAATATGTAATTTAAAAATGGAAAGCATGTAGGAACCCTGCCAATCATCTTGCATATTGATATTTGTGGCTGTGAAGAACAGTCTTGATCTATACAGTGATATGCAGGCTATCATTAAATTTTATAAAACATGTACAGTACTTGTTAGTAGTTTCATGTTTGGTTTTACCTGTAATAAATAAGGACATTTATATATGTGCCTTTTATTTACCATCACAGCATAAATGACAATGCATAACCCCTCCTAATGTGATGTCAGAAAATCTAAGTAATTATGCATGACATTACATTTCAGGGCATAGAATATTTTTTTATTCCAAAATAACAGATGTGGGACACAATCAATTAACTATACTGTTTGCAACAGTAACATTTACAGTGCTGAATAATGGAGTTGCATGAATATGAGTGTGCACTGATGATGTGGCCTGCAAAGATGGGTTAGTGTTAATGACCGGCAGCATTTAATTTAGAAATGTTATAGTGGAACCTACATAGAAAGAAGTTTTACCTGGGCACTTCAGACTGCCTGGAGTAAAGACATATGGAGCACTCTTTTCTGTCTGCACGTTTATTAATAGGGGCTGAGTGACATTTTGACAGGTAATCTTCTTCTAGTCTTCTTCAGAGTCAAAAATACTTCAATGTTAGACTTTTTTAAATGTTAGTTGTACAAAATCCCCCCACCAGTTCAGCCCCACCTAACCAGCCACACCTGGGGCCCTGATTGAGCTGCACATGGGCTCAATAAAGGGTGGTTGATTGGGTGAAGCTCAGTAGGCCATGTATGCTGTTGAGAGGAGGCTGCTCTGCTCTTCCCAATTGATTGTCCATGTGCAGATGCATCGTTTGAAGTGTTAGTTTATTATAGTTAGTTCCTTTGAATATTGATTGAGTATTTGATTTGAATTAGATTTATTATATTACTTTACAGTTTAATTTGTTTTCCCTTGTTTGATCAAATCCTTTGTTAATACCTTGTTTGTCTTTTAGGCCAAATCATCTGTCCACATGATTTTCCATCATTAATCAAGGGATTTGGTTTGTAAATAAAAACCCTGGCATTAGTTCCTCTGAATCCTCCTCATTCCACCTGGATGTCTCACTTGCTGAGGCTACACCTGTAACCTCCACCTTTACAGTTTAACACAGTGTTAGTGTCAGAGGTATGCACCTTGCTGCTACAAACTGAACATTTTCTAGTTGGAAAAAATAAGATTACTATATACTATAATTAATTGGGCTATATTTCATATGCTACATTTCAAAAGACAATCTGTGACGACATGTTTCCTGTCACACCTAGCCCTCATTCGCAGCTTGACAGAAAACGTTGTTCAGGCTCTGGAGATCTGGGATGTACTGGTAGTCCTTTATCAATGCTCTCCAAAACACATCCTACAGGAGAACATAAAACTGTTATTCTTTGCAATTCTTTTAAAAATCAATGCTAAAACATTTTAGGTTAAAATATTGACACGAGTAACTGGTGAGCTGCAGATGATGTAAACGTTTGTAATAAATGTTATCTCTTCTACTTCAAGTCTGGTCAATTATAGGACAAGATACACTTAGCCTACTGTAACACAGTCTTGGGGTTTGTCTTCCTTGTCTAGAATGGACACAAGGCCACTACTGCAACAGCAGCCTTATGTGCAGGGTGAGAATCTAGCACTGCAGCTAAATGCTGGTGAAATACTAAAGTGGCTGGTAGATTTAAGACGCAAAATAATTAATTTCCCACTCTGGTAACGTCCAACATGGTGTTAGCTGTAGCCTAACACCAGCAAAGAGACAACTTGTGTGATGACAATTCATTTAACACTAGCCGGTTGCCAATATTGACTGCATCAAAGATGTAGCAAAGTAGTATTACTATTACTATTAAAACGATTATGAATTATATTCGCTAAACATTATCTCAACAGACTTACCAGCGGCTTCGTTCTGTGATGCGTTTGTTATGGTTTGTTCACACTTCCTATACGTCCTGTTTGCGGGAATATCATTGGCTGATTCAAGTCATGTGACGCTAAAACGAGCATTTGATTGGTTTTTGCGATAGCACTGCCATAACGTTTCCCTGATCTAATAAGTTACGTTTTCATTAAACTGCGTTCGATTTGAGGCTGCCAACAAACGGAATCGTGTTCAGAAGAATTTTATTTAGTTCATATGAAAAAAGCATCTAACCTCAAAATGGGGATCGATCATCTCAAAAACGAAAGCAGATAGCAGCCTTCGGCCCCTCACCTAAAAAGGAGTTCGGTCAATCTGCGCTCGATTGCTCTTCCTCCTTCCTCCTCTTCCTCCTTGAAGGACCCGGATGGCGCACACACATGTTGAAATTTTTGAACACAAGATTCTGAAAATTTTGAATTGAATTTTGAAATAGGAATGTGGAAACTGAATAATTTCAAAGCAAATAAATTCAGTTTAAAATTATGCTATTCAGATTCAGTTTTTCAACTCACATTAAAAAATAAAAATTTCAAAATATAAAAGCAATTCAATTTCAAAATGAAAAAATTCGAATTCAAATAGAGCAATTCAAATTCAAATAGAGCAATTCAATTTCAAAATAAAAAAAATCGAATTCAAATAGAGCAATTCAATTTCAAAATGAAAAATTTCGAATTCAAAAAGAGCAATTCAAATTCAAAATGAAAAATTTCGAATTCAAGTTGAGCAATTCGAATTCAATTTGAGGTGGCACATATATCAGCCCATAGTTTAGGCCTAAAAAAATAATAACAAGATAATAACAAGGGATAATAACAAGAGCTAATGGCTAGCTATCCGTTAGCCAAACAAACCACACACTGGGGTACTTCCGTGGTGAACCGGTTTGACTGCTATAGAGATTCTAATAATCTCTCTGGGCAACGCTGGCGTAATCAAACGCGAACCAGTGTTTAGTAACATCATCTTCACACATAAAGACCACTTTTATGAGTTTTGAAGCTTTTATGTGCCGTTAAAAGGGTGGCTAGCTAGCAAACTGCTAAATGAGACTACAATGTCGACGCGGATATTATACGTCATCACGAGTGAACGCGGAAATTCTTTCTCTCGCAATCAATGCGTGGACGCCTATGCGACGGACACAGTGAAGAACCAGGAAGTTCGGGACTTCCGCATTCAGCCTACAAAAATACGTCATCCCTGGAGCTCTCTATTGTAACCGACCATATGGAGTGGGGCGTGGTTTCAGACAGTAGGCCTATATAGCAGGGGTAAAATGATTCACTGATCCTATCCAAAACCAAAACCAAAATACAATGAGGGTTTGTAAGCAGCATAGCGTGGACATCCGCTATCTTCGTGCGTCAGGAAAAACCACAGCCCAGATACGGCAACATCTTGCTGCGGTTGGAGTCAATGTAAGCCGCCAGACAATAATACGCCATTTCATAGTCAAGGCACCTTCGCGTCCACGGAAGCGGAAAATGTTTGAGTAAGTAGCCTATATACAGTTTATGTTGCTATAGGGAACTATAACACTTTAACACATTTGAATCTTGTGAAATTATTATCGGTTCATTGCATTAATTTTGTTATCTTTTCTGTTCTTCAGCAATGTGCTAGTTGCCATTGACAACATCACAGACGAGAATGACGAGCTGGTAGCGAGACAAGTCCACGACAAACTCGACGAAGATCTGGGGATCTGCATCAGCGCATCGTCCATACGCAGAGCTCGGCAGCAACTGAAATGGAACTATAACCCCACCTGCTTCACCCCAATGATTAGAGAGAAAAACAAAGAGTTGAGACTCGCCCAGGCTCTGCGATGGATCGACACAAATGAGGTCTGGGATGACGTCATATTCACTGACGAGACGACTGTGGCCTTGGAACACTTTGCAAGGTTCACTTTTACCAAGAAGGGCCGCTTCGCTCCCAAACCCACCCCTAAGCACCCTATCAAGCTTCACTGCTGGGGTGCAATTTCACGGCATGGGCCCGGGCCGTTGGTCATCTTCGAGGGAATAATGGACAGAATTTTCTTCGAGGAGTCCATCATCAAGGCGAGTGCAGGGCCATACATTCGAAAAAACTTTGGCCCATACCATCGTTTTTTCCAGGACAACGATCCGAAGCACTCCGCCGCTCGAGCCTGTATCCAAGCAGAGGGAATCAACTGGATCCGAACCCCCCCAGAATCTCCTGATTTGAATCCAATCGAAATCGTTTGGCATCTTCTGAAAGATCACATACGAAGAGTGATCAAACCGAAGAGCAAAGACGCGCTGATTTCTGGCATCAACGACTTTTGGTACAACAAACTGTCCCAACAAACATGCGACAATCTGATTAATGGTTTAGCTAAAGTTCTCCCCCTGATTGTCAAGAACAATGGATGCCACAGTGGGAAGTGATCCTGGCAGAGGGGACATACAGTATACTGTACTGTAGTTTTTTTTTTTATGTTTTTTTATACAGCCTGAGAAGACTTTTGATAGCCTTTTACACATGGCATTTTTTAGAGGCCAAACAGGTAGGCCTACAGAGAGACAATTTTTTGGTGATACTGTAGGCCTACTGTACTCAATTGTACTGTACTACAATTTTATTCTCTTACATTTTAATAAAACTTACTACATAGCAACATAGCAAATGTGTTCCTCGTTCTTTGTTCTAACTGCATAATGTGTATTAATGTCTTAGTAGTGTACGAGCAATGTACATACAGATTTTCATTAACTATACACACACACACACACGTGCACCCGTGACATAATAAATAATAAGAATAATCATAACTATACAGAATACAATGACAATAGGCTATTAGCCTTTTGAAAATGGGATTTTCGTGTATTTAATTATTAGATAATTAATAATAACAATAATGACAAAGCAACACTATTCATTCATGTTCAAATATTTATTAAAATAATGTGGAACAAGTGGAACACTCTTTGGCATTTTCAGTTGTAAAGGAGCAATGCTGGTCATCTTGACATTAATTACAACATTAATGTCACATGTTTGTTGAACTTGTTCTCTACATCCATCCAGTGACTTTGAACAGTAGGATGTTTAACATTTCTTTGTTCCCTGATTATGAGTCTACCAGCTTTTAGAGGACAAGTGGCGATGGTCAAATCAGAATGAGGGGGTCCCTGGCCTGACCTCTGGCCTAAAGAACATAACATTGTTTCACTCTAAGGTGGCGTTCACACCCAACGCACTTTTTCCAGTAAGAACGCTATGGCAAGTGGTCACACTGTAATCAGTCTTGTAGAAAACATCATATTGGAACATCGGTCAGCAGTTCAGAATGAGTGTACAGTATGTATGTGTAAAAGATCAAAAGAAGGCCCACTTGAAGTCCGAAAGCTTCTTGATGAGCGTACACACAATTGCAGTTGTTGATGCCGCTTTGAGACCATCTTGCCACTCTTCTTGCTTTGGACGACACTGCTTACAGGCAGGCTCTGAAAAACAATGTAGAAACACAAAAATATTCTTCTTTCAGGTGACATAAATTTATGAATGTGACATACTGTATCCAAAGCGTCTTATGTTGACTATTTGTGAAGTCCCTCGGCGTGACTATACTGTATGTGAAAAGTAATAAGAGTTTGTCTGTTCCATTGTTAAAAACGACGTGTACTGTACATGCAGGGGCGGCTGGGGCTCAGGCGGTAGAGCAGGCTTTGGATAAAAGCGCTATATAAATGCAGTCCATTTTACCATTCCATTTTACATGCTGGATATGGGTTTGTCCACTGAGTTATTAATTTGGAGACTGATCAACAGCGTTTCTATTGCCCTAGGGGATTTGATATTTTCGAGAGCTTCGTGGCTATATAGGAAGTGTCTTATTTGTAAAAACCTAAAATAGTCTGGTTATGTTTAGACAAGTAAAACAATTTGGTTAAGGTGACAGTCCACCAAAAAACAATGCTGATTTATTTGGCTGTAAACAGTTTTGCAGACATTCAGTTAGTTTGACAGTTATTGAGAGTTGATTCTGAGTTCATGTGGAATGTGTGTAATTAGTGCATGTTTACAGTTCTCAGATATGTGTCAGATTACAGTATGTGCAAAAGAAATCAGTAGTTTTTTGGGTGAGTTCTTCTTTAAGGTTAAGGTTAAGGGTTATGGTTTGGGTTAGCAATTAGGTTAGGCTTAAAACAATGAAAATGTTGTACAGTACATTTCACATGGCGTGTGAAAGGTAAAGACAACCCTGTCACTCTTAAGGCCTAAACATGGTCGTCCGTCAGAGCCTCGCCACGTGCTCCCCGTATGACGGCGGGTGGAGCGCCGTCCTACGGGGAGGGGGCGCCGTCGGCTGACGGGGGCTGCTCGAAAATGTGACTCAGCGTTGCCTTGGCTCATCGTCGTAAAGTCGCCTTTCAAAGCATGACGTTAGATTATAACGAGCTAGTTGTGTGGCTTAGCCTTCCCAAATTTTGAGGGTCGTTTTTTAGAATTTAATACATAGAATTGGGAACGTTACATTCAATTTCATTCAGACTGCTGTGCCAATGTTCTTGTGTCAGAGGAAGAAGAAGGTCCTACTGTACCTCTCTCCAGCATGCATGCTCCATCATGTTGGTACTGCAGGTTGAAGTTATAGTAGGAGGAGAAGACTACAGCCAGCCCAAGCACAAAGGCCGTTCAACCAGCACCTGTTTTTCGATGGACATCATCCAGCGTGGGTTTGTCTGTGTTATTGGACCTGGTGTGTGTGTGTGTGTGTGGGGGGGGGGGGGGGGGGATAACAGAGTAGAAATATATCAGTCTTTTTCAAACTGGAAAAGACTGACACACATATTAGAATTTAATATATAGAATTGGGAACGTTACATGTACATTCAATTTCAAGATGCTGCCGAGTACGGGTGTCGAATCCCACAGTAAGAAAACTGCAATACTGTGATTGCAGAATGCAGATTAACGTAACTTGTGGCTTTATTGCAGGAACTCCCGACTAGACAGACAGTGACACTATACAGTATCAAGGTGAGGTACTCACACAGACTGGGACGTGGCTGGCTGTCGGCTGCTGCGTGCTGTCTTTCGGCGGCTTGCTCTGGCTTCTCTCCGTCTCTGAGACATCAGAGTGAAATCCTGCTCAATCTGCAGACAAGATAGAATACCTGTTAACAAAATTAAAAACAGTTCTGCAGCGCACACGCACTGCTCACGCAGACACTGTGTTCCAGCTGTTAGAATAAGAGCTTATATCCGGCTTCTCCAGCTGGGGGGAATGCATTCAAAATATTATGTTTGAATCAATCTGGGAACCGAGAGTCTATTTGTATTTGAAAAAATAGACTCTGGGACAGCCCTACCATTTTAACAGTTACTAGTTAAGATATACAGTACAACTTGTGCATTATGAGGAGTGTGTCAAATTAACTTCAAGATTCAAGATTCAAGATTTTTATTGTCACTCCATGGTACAAGTATCACGTGTGAAATTCTTGTGCTGTGGACTCCGTTTACGACATAGTACAAATATAACAATGAGTGCAAAAACAATAAGCAATAAGCAATAAGGCAGTATAGTGATAAGACCGTCCGAGACAGTGGCATATTCACTGCACATAGGTGCACATGACCTGTATAGACTTTTATGTCCATCTGCCGCTAGTAAAACTGTCACCCTACAGTCCTCTGTTTAGACTCAGTCAACCACACGTGCCACTCTGTTCAGAGCAAAACACACGTGTCTTAAAGTCCGCTAGCAATTTAATACTCGTGTTGCACCGACCCACCTGGCGTTAATAACTTACTGTCGATAAACCACTAAAAAGAGGTTTAATTAGTCAGTCCGATGCTAACGTAGCATTAGCATGCTAACGTAGCGCTACGTTAGCATGTTATCAGCCCAGCCCAGCCCTTTGAACAGATGGCTAGCGTTACATGTAGGTAACTGTACCTGTAATGTTGCAAATCAGTTTAACCTGACACATGTTAATCAATAATAATAAACTTACCTGGCATTTGATCCATCAAGTGAAGAAAAGGCCTTCCAGATACGCTACAGAACGCTACTGTATAGGCCGGGGGGAGAAAAATGGCGACCGAATGGAAAATAAAGTGGGCGTTAGTTAGTAGTAACATAATTTTGTCTGGAACTCTGCGCTCACTCTATTGCCTGCAGGTAATAATTATGCTCCAAAAGGATTAAATATTACTATTTGAGAGGAAAATAATATTTACTCTGGGAAAAATACCCTCCAGTTTTTCCTGTGTACTGTGTACTACTGGCAGTGGACTGCTCTAAGATGCAGGCGAATCACAGGGCGAAGTCAGTCTTTCAGAAAGCTAATCAGACGGTGTGTTTTTGCGCCTCCTGGTGGGTGAAAACAGAAGTGGACTTCCAGGGTGAAAAAAAAATATTCACACCGCAGCACTGCCGCGCGATGCGCGCACGACAGACGCGGGGCGATGGTCCCAGTTTGGCTGGCTGCATCTGTACTTTCCGTGTAATAACGTCGTTTTGGCGGGTGGACTGGCACACGGCGTCCCCGGGCTAACGCTCTTGCGCAAGAACTATTGACGAATTCCTATCAAAACAGGAAGCTCGGATCCGAAAACGGGCTAGCAGACCAGTTGGCAAGCCTAGCAGACAGCACACTCCAGCACCAAACCCTGCAAAGCATTCAAACCAACTGTTGCACGAGCCGATGACACAAAATAGCTCTTTTATCTGCTTCCCCCGATAGAATAGCCGCTGCTGCTCTGGATTTACATGGAAGATCTCCTGTATTTTCAACCGTAGAGATTCAATTTTAGTCAATCTAGAAATATCCTCAATGGTTCGCGTCTCCTTCCCGTCTATAGTACGAATCTGGATCCACATCGTTGCGCCGCCCTGTTCCATCCGAAATAAATAGCAGAAAATATTTCTGAAACAAACACGAGGTGGTTTTTCGGGGGGAAACCGAGATAAAGCTGGAAAGCGTTCAGTGCAACATTGCGTTTTCCTCTGCTGCAGGGGTAGTCGAATTTGGTTCACGCAGGAGGTGCCTCACATGGGGTCGCGGCGCCAAGCAAATCTCGTGAAACAACATTTAAGCGGGGACAATTTGCAATTAAAGGTACAGTTCTCCTTTTAGCGTGTGCAAAAAAACCGGAATCAATCTGAAACTACGCTGCTAGTGTATGCCTCAACGGGAGCGTACCTATGTTCCCCGGGTCCGATATTCCCCGGGTCCTATGTTCCCCGTTTTTGTGGGACCGGGGGCCAAACCTAACCTCCCCCCGTGCCTAAACCGGGGTCCACCCGCTATGCCGACCACCTGCTATGCCGACCACCCGCAATGCCGACCTCAGGTTTAGGCGTGGGGGTGGGAGAGGTTAGGTTTTGGGTTAGGGTCTGGGGGAGGTTAGGTTTAGGCATGGCATGGGGGGAGGTTAGGTTTGGCGTGGGGGCTGGGAGAGGTTAGGTTTTGGGTTAGGGTCTGGGGGAGGTTAGGTTTAGGCATGGGGGGAGGTTAAGTTTGGCGTGGGGGCTGGGAGAGGTATAGCTCCACCGACACGCTGCACGCCGCCTCGCTCAGCTGGTTCTGCTTGTGGGCTATCGGCATTGCGACCTGTCGGCACTGCGGCCTGTCGGCACATAGACGCGGCACCGCCTAAACCTAACCTCCCCCAGACCCTAACCCAAAACCTAACCTCTCCCACCCCCACGCCTAAACCTAAGGTCGGTATTGCGGGTGGTCGGCATAGCGGGTGGTCGGCATAGCGGGTGGACACCATTTGGGAAAAACGGGGAACATAGGACCCGGGGAACATAGGGATGACCCCGCCTCAACTCGCACAATATAGTAGTGTAATAATAGGCTATAGCCATAGTGTAACGTTAGGATCAGCCAATAAGCATTTTGGTAAACAAATGGCGTCACTTGGTGGAAACGGTAAGGAGACCCTATGGAGCCAGCCATGAGTCTCTCACTCTAGCCCTGGCTATGTTATTTTACATTTGAAAAACTGGAACAGTTCACACAATTTTAACTAAACATGCATATACATCAGACTCTTCAGCTACTTCTGCTCTCACTCAAAATATAAAAAATAGAGCGATGTCATCATCATGGTTAAAATTGGCTAAGTGGGCGGTGATGTCAAAAGGAAGGAAACTGGAACAGTTCGGACGGTTCAATGCCTTTTATTAAGGTGCAAAGTAAGAGGACAGACGTTTCGACGCCATATGCGTCTTCATCAGAGTCATGACAGACAGAGGCTGGGGAGGCATTTAAAAAGGACTACCAACAGGTGAGTAACAGGGGCAGTGCATTCAATCAGCCAATGACTGTCTTCCACCAATAATGAGCTGTGAGGTGCAGCAGTTTCACATGGGACAGCCCCACACAGAGATATACATTTAAGTACAGGGAATAAGAAGGCCAAAAATAAAAGGCCTAGTGTTAAACATTAAAACGTACGGTGTGTTAGACTATATAAACAAAGTACAAAGCACTCCATAATAATAAGCAGCCAAATATATGTATCAGAGACCGTCTAGAGCAGTGTTTCTCAAACAGTGGTCCGCTAGTGGTCCGCGACTAGATTGATATTTTTTTAGTTTTTTTTACCTCCCAATCCAATCAGAGAAATGTTTACATATTCTGGGAAACTCAAGGTCAGATCACGATGCCTGTAACGGACTATATGCATTTTTTCACCATCCCTGACTCTCTATGACTTACGGCAGTGGCGTGCCGGACCAAGTTGGTGCCCTAGGCAAGATTTTTGCTGGTGCCCCCCCTCCCCCAAAGAAAATATAATAAAATTTATATCGCAGCTAATTCCACCACTTCAGTGCAGGCTCAGAATGTCCTTTCCCCAGTGGCGCTGGAAGTACTTTTATGTAGGGGGTGCTGTAAGAAAGGGACTCTCGGTGCTGCCCGCAAGGGCAGCGGCGAAGAAAATTTTACGTTTTTTGGACTTTCATCCATATTTAGAAGAATATTTAATTTTAAATTAACATCAGGATTATACTGTTGTGATGTCATAATTCAGTATCTTCTCCTTTTCTCACTCACTTTCATGTAAGCACCTGCTCTCCCTTTAGTCGTTTTACACTACAACAGACAGCAACACGGGCATAAAAACTGAACTTATTATTATTATTATGGAAAACTAGATTATGATGAAAATCAAACACTTTTGAAGAGAGAGCGTATGAAATAAGATTAGAGCTGGGAAGCACAAACTGTTTTTTAATGCATCTTGTTGGTGGTATAAACACAAGACAGCCAAATCCAACAATTTCGAAAATCCCATTTCTTGCCACCAAGGGGTGCTGCAGCACCCTCAGCACCCACCTTCCAGCTCCCTTCCCCCACTCTGGGAAAAAGCTCCGAGCAGGTAGAAGGGGGCGTGGCCGCGCAGGGGGTGGGGTGGTATGGATTAGGGACCATGGTGAAAGTGCTGCAGCCCAGGCAGCCAGAAAGCCAGAATTAGAAAAATGATTTCACTATTATTTAAAGACTTAAGACGTTGTTCTGCTTATTTTTGTCTACTATTGTAAAATAATAGTAGGCCTATTATCATGAAAAAGTATTTGTAATTATTTTTTTTTTTTTTTACCCTCTCTGGCGCCCCTAACGGCTCAAGCGCCCCTAGCATTTGCCTAGTTCGCCTAATGGACGGCACGCCACTGACTTACGGTTGCGGAGATACATCCACTCTGCCTGCAGGGCTACAGGAGAGAGACAGAGTACAGCGGGTGGTTTGGAGTTCCAAGTAACTGACCAAACACTCTATTTCAGTAATTGCTGTCAGAATATAGAGCCATTTAACATTTATTTGAACACAAAAACATCACTGAATGCAACTTGAAGATGGCAAAAGATAGCTTATTTGACTTTGGCAACATTGTGCATTTATTGAACTTGAAAAAACTTTCTTTGAACTTTGAATATATTTGAACTGAAGAGGAGAAATACATGTTTAAAAAAAAAGGTAAATGGACTAACTAAAATAAATTACATATATATTTTTTATATCGGTTCTCTTGTTTTCATAATTGTGGGGAGCCAAAAATTTGATTAATTGTACTGCTATTTGTCATTTAATTAGCCTGTAATTTTTTGTAATTTACAGTTGAAGTAGTAGGCCTATTGTTTTTGGGGATGTTTTGGGAGTTAGGTGGTCCCCAAGTTTTTTTCATTGGTTTAAGTGGTCCTTGGTCTGAAAAAGTTTGAGAAACACTGGTCTAGAGAAAGGGGGAAAGGCTCAGCTCTTCATTAAAGAGCATGGTGCAGGTTAGAGACCCCAATCAGTCAATGTGTAGGTGAATTATGGAGGAACTGGATTTTCACATTAAGACACTTGCATATACACTACAGTGACTTCTGGGGTTGTTTTACTTTTTGTGCTTTTATTTTGAAATGTTGGACCCCAAAGCTGTGACGTAAGAAAGGGGAGTCGCCAGGCATGCCCTCTGTCTGTCGTCACTTAGGTCAGGGCTGTTAGTCACACACTATGGATGCTAACGCCGGCTTTCAGGAGGAAGAGGAGGTAGTAAATGTTTATCCACATGCATAAAGAGCGTCAAAGAGAGCAGGAACAGCCCAGAGCTAGACCACGAAACAACAGACCGCAGAGAGAGAGTTGTGGAGGAGCCTGCAAATGAAGTGTGCACATTTATAAAAAACCCTGTGGTGGTTTTGAGCGGAACCATGTAGAGGGAGAAGGAGGGATCAAGTCTGAATGGACTAGACGGTCTGTGAGGCTGCGGGAACGTCTAAAAGCAAAAAGAGGAGGGTTAGAACAGATATCCATTAGTTGAGGATCACTTTTTAAAATGTGCCAGTGTTTTAGAATCGTGTTCTTAAAGGATGGGTTTTCCGTGGGGAATATGAATATATATTAAATCTCACGCCCCTAAGGTTTTCGAATCCGTTGAAATTTTTGAAATTGGAGGTTTACTCACAGAGATATCAACCGAAATCCACTCTGTGTGTGTGTGTGTGTGTGTGTGGGGGGGGGGTGGTGGGGGGGAGGTGCGGGTGCGGGGACTCGAAATACTACATTTCCCACAATGCACTGGGCTCGCGTGGCCTTCGTTTTCATGCCCACCCCTCAGGCATTTGGCTGATATCAAACTCCAGTAGGTGGCGGTAATGCACATATATGCTTGCCAACCGCCATAAAAGTCAAAGAAGAAGAAGAAGAAGGCTTCGACATAAAAACATTTAGTAGAACAAGAAAAAAAAAAAAAAAAATTGCCTCCAAATTGCACCAAATTTAAACCGAAGTATATATGTCGGGAGATGTCTTCATAAAAAAATTTTCATGCATTTTAAGGCTTTTTCGTAGGAGTTACGTGCATCTGATGTTGTAACTATTTTCTGTAAAAATGTGTAAAAACGGGTACATTGCTCAGCGTTGATTTCGTTACTTCAACCCACCTACTACTAGATGTAAAATTTGACGAGCTTTCCAATGCCGCCAGTCCCGTGTCTGTCCGTGCTTCCGTTCCCGAGATTGGTCTCTTTGAAAGGAACTATGGGAAGCTAATATTAGCTACAGCAGGCTAGGCGGTTGAAAAAGATGGCTGCCTTTTCATTTTTGTTGAAGGCCTCTGAAGGGGCGTGGAGGACCTCTAGAGGCGGGACCATGGCCAACAACAGTTGTAGTTCATAGGTGCACGACTTCCGCAAGGCGGGGATTGTCGCTCTGACGCGTTTTGCGTCAGAGCGACATGGAAATAATGTGATAGATGCTTGATAGGCATGGCAGTGAATAACCAATTTCAAAAATTTCAACGGATTCGAAAACCTTAGGGGCGTGAGATTTAATATATATTCATATTCCCCACGGAAAACCCATCCTTTAATATTTCCTGCCACTGGTGTATGTTGTGTGGAGAAACACAGACTGGCAGGTGGTTGTTTGGGTTTCTTGCTGAGTAAAGGCATTCTGTCAGCATGCAGTGCTCTCCGATATGCTTCATCAAGGTCAATGGTGGCATAGCCTCTTTCCAAAAAACGGTTAGAATTTGAAATTGGTAAGTGAGCTGCAATTCCTTCTAAGACATAAAAATGTACCAACTGGAATGTTACGAATAAGGTGGTTAGGATGGTTGCTGTCTGCTCTAAGCAGAGTGTTCCTGCTGAGGGGTTTACGATAGATGGTAGTTTCTAATACACCATCGTTGCCCTTATAGATAGTGAGGTCTAGAAAGTAAATTTTGTCAGCATCAGACTCCAAAGTAAAAGATAAGAAATTAGTGGTGGAGTTTGCATACTGAAGGAATGCATTCAGCTCTTCTGCAGTGCCTCTCCAGATCAGCAGTATTTCGTCTATGTATCTGCGCCATAAAGCTATTTTAGAGTGAAAGAGGTTGTTGAGTGGGTTCAGGATGAACTTTTCTTCCCACAGACCCATGGTCAGGCAACCATAAGAGGGAGCAAAAGCACTACCCAT
>NW_028151839.1:42500-70000 GCF_964638095.1 Poromitra crassiceps
ACTCTACTTCCTGGGCCAGAGGGGTAAAGAAAGAGGGGCGAGGGGCTGGAATAAACTGTCTGTCAATGTTCTCCACTATGGTCTGCAGAGTCTGCCTGTGGGGAAAACAAAAAACAAAACTACTTCAAACCAAGACAAGAATTAGGATCAAACGTATTAATACTCAATTTATGGCTGTATAGTACATCGAACCATAAGTCAAACACTTACTTCGTTGTCTCTGCCTTGTCTCGTGTAATCTGGTCACATAGCTGAGATGAAGTTACATCACGCGCGAGGCTCCCCGCAAAGCCCTCCGCCAAATCTTGTGCCTCTCCTTTACTTAGGTAGCTGAAGATGGTCACTTTGGTCTTGTTTTTTTGTCATCCAGAATTGGATGCTGAGTTCTCTTCTGACATAGAGGGTGATGTTCTCTCGACAATGTAAACATGTCTATGACTCTCAGACATTGTTGCATGCAGGTCTACACAGCTGCAGCACTGTATACCACATATATTTTCCGTGTAATAACGTCGTTTTGGCGGGTGAACTGGCACACGGCGTCCCCGGGCTAACGCTCTTGCGCAAGAACTATTGACGAAATTCCTATCAAAACAGGAAGCACGGGTCCGAAAACGGGCTAGCAGACCAGTTGGCAAGCCTAGCAGACAGCACACTCCAGCACCAAACCCTGCAAAGCATTCAAACCGACTGTTGCACGAGCCGATGACACAAAATAGCTCTTTTATCTGCTTCCCCCGATAGAATAGCCGCTGCTGCTCTGGATTTACATGGAAGATCTCCTGTATTTTCAACCGTAGAGATTCAATTTTAGTCAATCTAGAAAGATCCTCAATAGTTTGCGTCTCCTTCCCGTCTATAGTACGAATCTGGATCCACATCGTTGCGCCGCCCTGTTCCATCCGAAATAAATAGCAGAAAATATTTCTGAAACAAACATGAGGTGGTTTTTCGGGGGGAAACCGAGATAAAGCTGGAAAGCGTTCAGTGCTCCATTGCATTTTCCTCTGCTGCAGAGGTAGTCGAATTTGGTTCACGCAGGAGGTGTCTCACATGGGGTCGCGGCGCCAAGCAAATCTCGTGAAACAACATTTAAGCGGGGACAATTTGCAATTAAAGGTACAGTTCTCCTTTTAGCGTGTGCAAAAAAAACGGAATCAATCTGAAACTACGCTGCTAGTGTATGCCTCAACTCGCACAATATAGTAGTGTAATAATAGGCTATAGCCATAGTGTAACGTTAGGATCAGCCAATAAGCATTTTGGTAAACAAATGGCGTCACTTGGTGGAAACGGTAAGGAGACCCTATGGAGCCAGCCATGAGTCTCTCACTATGTTATTTTACATTTGAAAAACTGGAACAGTTCACACAATTTTAACTAAACATGCATATACAGTACATCAGACTCTTCAGCTACTTCTGCTCTCACTCAAAATATAAAAAATAGAGCGATGTCATCATCATGGTTAAAATTGGCTAAGTGGGCGGTGATGTCAAAAGGAAGGAAACTGGAACAGTTTGGACGGTTCAATGCCTTTTATTAAGGTGCAAAGTAAGAGGACAGACGTCATATGCGTCTTCATCAGAGTCATGACAGACAGAGGCTGGGGAGGCATTTAAAAAGGACTACCAACAGGTGAGTAACAGGGGCAGTGCATTCAATCAGCCAATGACTGTCTTCCACCAATAATGAGCTGTGAGGTGCAGCAGTTTCACATGGGACAGCCCCACACAGAGATATACATTTAAGTACAGGGAATAAGAAGGCCAAAAATAAAAGGCCTAGTGTTAAACATTAAAACGTACGGTGTGTTAGACTATATAAACAAAGTACAAAGCACTCCATAATAATAAGCAGCCAAATATATGTATTAGAGACCGTCTAGAGCAGTGTTTCTCAAACAGTGGTCCGCTAGTGGTCCGCGACTAGATTTATATTTTTTTCCTTTTTTTTACCTCCCAATCCAATCAGAGAAATGTTTACATATTCTGGGAAACTCAAGGTCAGATCACGATGCCTGTTGTTGAATTGCTGTCAGAATATAGAGCCATTTAACATTTATTTGAACACAAAAACATCACTGAATGCAACTTGAAGATGGCAAAAGATAGCCTATTTGACTTTGGCAACATTGTGCATTTATTGAACTTGAAAAAACTTTCTTTGAACTTTGAATATATTTGAACTGAAGAGGAGAAATACATGTTTAAAAAAAAAGGTAAATGGACTAACTAAAATAAATTACATATATATTTTTTATATCGGTTATCTTGTTTTCATAATTGTGGGAAGCCAAAAATTTGATTAATTGTACTGCTATTTGTCATGCAATTAGCCTGTAATTTGTAATTTACAGTTGAAGTAGTAGGCCTATTGTTTTTTGGGGATGTTTTGGGAGTTAGGTGGTCCCCAAGTTTTTTTCATTGGTTTGAGCCCAGCAAACATGAGACGTCCACCAGACGTGCATATCGGTCCCTATCGTTGCATCGGCGCTGTTTCTAGGCCGAGCGCCTGGCGCAGCTCAAATCAGTGGGCGTGGACCAGCGCACTTGATATCGTCGTGCTGGCGCTAGACGCAGCCTCAACCATTATAACCACGCCTTTTAAGCGTAAAATTATGCACCGTCATGCTCATTGGATAACTGCAATAAACGAATCGCACGCTTGCCTTTTTAGCTCCAATTCCAGTGATCCCGCAAAACCAGACGAAAGCCAAACGCTCTGCCCCCCCCCCCCTCCCTTCATCCAGTCTGTCTGTCTGCATTATAGGCTATTATTCCATATTATTATGCTTCTCAAACCAATCTAACTGCAGTTTCAATACTGCAAGCATGTAAATACGCTACACTATAGCAAGATCAAAGTGAAAATAATGTTCTAAATGCATCGGATAGAAAATTATATAGCCTATGGCTGGATGTCATGAGATTAGATGAAAGTTTGGGCAGAATGATATCGTTTTATCTCTTCTCCCCCACTGCATGATGCAACATCCTCTGAATGACACCTATCACTTTTACTGGATCTGATTACTTTATTCTATTTTATTTACAGGATTTTATTATTGAGTAATTGTATTTTATTTGGCCTATATATGCCCCCCCCCCCCCCCACCCTCTGCCCACAGGCGCTGACAAATATGTTCATTCTCAATAAAATCTTCAGTAATCAATCAGAGTGGCTTTAATAGCCAGATTGGCAGCAGCTGGCTCAGTGTGGTCAATATGGCAGACCAAAACCGCTCCACTAAATTCACAGCAGAGGAGAAGATGGTGCTGGCGACTCAGGTGATATATCTGTCCACCATTCATTTTGAATAGCTACAAAACAACTCTTTACTTAAGTCGTTTATTCATCTATCCATCCAGGTTCAAATGTACCATCGCGCACTGTTTGGGGAGGGGAATTACCCCGCCGGGAGGGCCGATATGCGCTGCGGCTTGTTCAGCACCTCGGACAGCGCCGCTGCCACAGACGGGGGAAACATTTGGAAATAATTCTAACTACTATGCTTTGCACACAGAAAAAATAAATACAAAAGACAATTCTGTAATGAATAGCTGTAATGAAGAGTGGGGTTTGAAGAAGCGCTACACAACAGTTTATCCAGTTTCTCTCTTTCTCTCTTTCTTTCTCTCTCCCTTTCTCTCACATTAAACGATATACATGCCTATAATGTAAATTATCTGAATGAAATAATAATACATATTAATTAGGAATATTAGTAATATTAGAAGCCTAGCTAATTTCGGGGGGGGGGGGGTAATAAAACGTTGAGCTATATTAATACAAAGTTCATATTGCTAATCAAAATGTTCCTAAACGATTTTTTTATACATCAAATATGTGTAGTTAGACAGCTATCCCATTTGAAAAAGATCTGACAGATATAACTCTGCTGCTGTCTGGATGCTGCACATAAATGGGGATTATTATGATAGCCTAAACTAAATAAATGAAACTGTGCATTGCAGCTTCACCCAAAGCCTGAGAAGGGTTGCCACTGCATGCTGTAATCTTCCAATCTTATATTCTATTGTATTCTAAACTGTATTTTTCTATATATTCTATTCTCCATTCACTATCGTGTCCCCTGCGCACTGAATAGGCCTGCTTTTCAAAAGCGCAAGGCGCTAAATTTAGGCCAGCTCGGAAGATATCACTAGGCCGGTATTCAGCGCCGACACGCCCACTTTGGCCCATTCTGGGACTGCGTCACGCCCATTCGGCCTAAAGCGCATTTGGCAGCTGTTACGACCCCAAGTCTAGGTCTGGGACCAGAACATGAAATACACAGAAACAAGTTCAAATATACCAAAAACATGTTTATTTTTCAAATCATAAAAAGAAAAAGGAGACGATACGCTCTAGCTGACAGAGGATCTGGTCCAGCAGGCCAACACTTTACTATTACCTGATGTTACCGGTCGGCACTACTGGTCCCTAGCACAGACAGGCGCATCGCTCCTAAACAACAAGAAAAACATGAATTAACACAGGCCAATACATGCAATGAAGAAAATACAATGTAATGAATGATGATGTGCGGATGAGAGAGTCTGGGCCTCACACATCCCAGAACAGCTCTGTCGCCATGTTGAATAATGACGCCTTTTATAGGCAGACAGACAGGGCTGCCATCCAATCAGCAGTCTCTGCAGGTGATTAGTGGATCCAATTCTCCAACCAGCTGCACCTGGTGAAAGACTGAACCAAAGACACACTTCTCTCTGAGAGCAACACCCACACACAGGAAGCATGTCAGGAGAAATAGCACATGAGTAAATGGACTGGACTCAAGTCCATTTACGAATCTACCTTTAATTAGAAATAACAAAGTACAATAAGAAAAGAAAACGACACAGTCGTAACACCCCCCAACCCAGAAAAAAGTTCCCCCCTCAAAAAAAAAAGAGAGGACAATCTAGAAAATACTTTTACCTTTACCTATCTGTGCCCATTAATGCAGCACCAAATTATCTAAAGGTCGTACTTTAATTCAAGGAGGCATCTCAATGCGAGGCAGGCCTTCATCCCAATCTCGGCCTGTCTCTAGACAGTATTGTTTGATCATAGACTTTAACGTCTGATGAAACCTCTCCAGAGCACCTTGTGACTGAGGATGATAAGCACTAGAATTGTGATGTTTTATAGACAGTGTCTGTAGAACCTGAGCGAAACATTTGGACATGAAATTCGTACCCTGATCAGTTTGCACTGACTTTGGCAAACCAAATGTAGAAAAAAAACTCACCATAGCTTTGACAACACCTTTTACCTTCAAATTGCGCAATGGCACTGCTTCTGGGTAACGTGTTGCCGCACACATCAAAGTCAAAAGATATTCACAGCCTGATATTATTCTTGGAAGTGGACCCACACAATCAAGAATTATGTGCTCAAACGATTCCCCCAGCGCCGGAATAGGGCGCAATGGAGCAGGTGGGATAGTTTGATTAGGCTTCCCACAAAGCGGGCACACATGACATGACCTACAAAATCGCGCTACATCTGACTTTAAGCCAGGCCAAAAAAAATACTGCAAGATACGATGGTACGTCTTCCGGACACCTAGATGTCCTGCATCACCATCATGAGCCAAATTAAGTACCTGAGGTCTATACTCCTGGGGAACAAGTACTTGTTGTACCCCACCCCAGTCTACACGTGAAGAATCAGCAGACGGCTGCCAATTACGCACCAAAACTCCATCCTGGACACTATACATACTCACAGTATCTGAGTTGTGCGCTCCCGCCGCTGTCAAACAAGTGGACAGGCTTGGGTCAGCTTGCTGTGCTTGCACAAACATGCTGCGATCCACTTCCAAGCTCAAACTCGCTGCTGCAGTAGACAAAAAATCAACTTTGTCGGACTTTACTTTCAACATGTCAGACTTCAGATCCTTTTCCTCAGAAAACAAAAATGAGTCAGACAAATCCAATACATCATCAAATTTACGCGCCTGTGCACGCGTCACAGCACAGTCAGGAAATCTCTCTTCCCCATTTTCAGTAACAGATACTATGACAGGTTTCTCTCTAACTTCAAGCACAGGAGGATACACATTCTCACCGGCCAAATCGTTACCCAGAATCAGCGTAATACCAGCCATTGGCAATCGTGTACGCAAAGCTACTTTAACCAGCCCGGTAACGAGCGGTGATCGTAAGAAAACTGTATGTAAAGGTGCACGGAATTCTGTCAACGCTACACCCCACAACAATGCATCAGAACCACATGACGTCTTTTCAGAAAACGGCAAGACTCCCTCCAGTACAAGCGACTGGAAAGCTCCAGTGTCCCGAAAAATGGTTACTGGTACCTGCTCTGTGTCCTTACCTGACAGCGAGACTGAGCCCTTGGAAACGAAGGGACGGTAGCTAAGCGCCACCTCATCACCGTCAGTCTCCATGTCTGAAGACAGAGAAGGCACTACCTGCGTAAACACCACAGGTTTGGTAACAACGATTTCTTTTTTCGTACACTCCGCTATTAAATGTCCCACCTCGTTACAACCATGGCACCGGCGCTCCCGTCCACTGTAACTCGAGCGCGGCGACCCTGAAACAAACGACTGTTTATATGGCACTTTCTGACCATTTCCATTCTCCCCTGAAGACGAAAAACCACTACGCCCCACGGACGCATTACCGTTTGGATTACGCACGAACGCGTTCTCGGCGCGCTCCCGACGCCCGAAATCCCCACGTTCACGGCGCACATTAACAAAACTGGCTCTATGGGTCAACTCAAACTCATCCGCCAACACACTTGCCTCGGACACAGTATCAACTTTTCGCTCATTTAAATAGCGAACCACCCTCTCTGAGATACAGTTTTTAAACTCCTCCAACAACAACAATTCTCGAAGTTGGGCAAAATCAACGACTTTACACGCTGCACACCATTTATCAAACAACATTGTTTTCTCACGCATAAACTCTACGTAAGATTGATTAGCAGTTTTTACCGTTGATCGAAACTTTTGTCTGTATGCCTCTGGAACCAGCTCATATGCGCGCAGAACAGCCGCCTTCATATGATCATAGTTCAGACTGTCAGTTATCGATAACCCTGTGCAGACTTCCTGAGCCTTTCCTATTAATTTGCACTGCAAGAGCAAACCCCATTTGTCCTTTGGCCAATTCAAAGCTCCAGCAATCCTCTCAAAAGCACCAAAGTAAGAGTCTGCTTCTGCCTCCCTAAATGGTGGAAGCAAAGCAATTTGTCGGCCGATGTCAAAAGTGGGTGTGTGGACGTGTGTGTTCACCAGTCCTGGCTGGCTGAACAGATCTCCCGTCAGGTTCTCTGCCTGAACGGATGTGGCACGAGAGGCTCTATCTTTGGCTTCGATCTCCTTCTCCTTGATTCGGAGGTGCGCAAGCTCAATTTCCTGCTGCATTTTCACTTCGTCCCGCCGAAGTTTAACTCGCTCAATTTCCAAAGTTAGCTCCAAATCTTCTCTGCTAACCCCGGACCTAGACAAAGCGGAATCAGAGGGAGGGTTGGCTGGAATATTCTCACCATTGCCATCTAGTGACTCATCCAGCTCCTCTTCCTCTATTTTTCGCTCTCCCCCGGCCTCAGGAGCAACAATCACATTTTTAGCCACCAATGTGTCCACAACCACTTGAAATACTGCTGCTTTCTTTCTCGCAGCTCCAGGCACAACAATGCCATAATGCTGAGCGATAGCCACCAGGTCTGCTCTTGTGCACTCCAACAGAAAGTCATACTCAGGCGACTGCACAAATTTATCTACAACACTCATGACCACAATACAGTACAAACTACGATACACTACAAACTGTCAATCAACTTACCCACGGCTCACAGCTCACAGATGAACTGTAACAAAGAAAAACAGATTAACATGTCCCATTCACAATCCTCCAACCACCACACTGGAATTTGCAATTATTTTACTGTTTTAACCCATACAGCAAGGAAAAAAAACAAAAACCGAGTGAAATGCAGGTTTGCGGGTTTTTTCTGCTCTCAATGACAGAGCAAAACAAAACACAGGAACAAGACCGGGACGAGCCCCCAATTCATGTTACGACCCCAAGTCTAGGTCTGGGACCAGAACATGAAATACACAGAAACAAGTTCAAATATACCAAAAACATGTTTATTTTTCAAATCATAAAAAGAAAAAGGAGACGATACGCTCTAGCTGACAGAGGATCTGGTCCAGCAGGCCAACACTTTACTATTACCTGATGTTACCGGTCGGCACTACTGGTCCCTAGCACAGACAGGCGCATCGCTCCTAAAACAACAAGAAAAACATGAATTAACACAGGCCAATACATGCAATGAAGAAAATACAATGTAATGAATGATGATGTGCGGATGAGAGAGTCTGGGCCTCACACATCGCAGAACAGCTCTGTCGCCATGTTGAATAATGACGCCTTTTATAGGCAGACAGACAGGGCTGCCATCCAATCAGCAGTCTCTGCAGGTGATTAGTGGATCCAATTCTCCAACCAGCTGCACCTGGTGAAAGACTGAACCAAAGACACACTTCTCTCTGAGAGCAACACCCACACACAGGAAGCATGTCAGGAGAAATAGCACATGAGTAAATGGACTGGACTCAAGTCCATTTACGAATCTACCTTTAATTAGAAATAACAAAGTACAATAAGAAAAGAAAACGACACAGTCGTAACAGCAGCGTAAAGCCATGTTGATATCGTCCCAAAACAGGCGCAAGGCACGTTTTTTTGCGGTTAAGGCCCGTTTTAGCGCCGAAGGCCTGTGGGAGAATAGGGCCCATCATGTCAATATTGCGGCGGTCGGTGCAGGTTCTTATTTGTATGTCTGTTCGACGTGCAAATCAGGTTCAGTTTATGTAATGTACGTCAAAGTACGACCCCTTTTGGATGTGGAAATGTAGTCTAATATTTGAACGTCATTTCTTTGGACGTCCGACTGATGTGCAAATCAGGTTCAGTATCTGGACGTCAAAGTATGACCCCTGTTGGATGTAGGAATGAAGTCTAATATTTGAACGTCATTTCTTTGGACGTATGCTCGACGTGCAGATCAGGTTCACTATCTGGGTGTCGAAGTACGACCCCTCTTGGACCTAAATAAGTAGTCTTATATTTGTACGTCATATTTTGGACCTCTGCTCAAACTACGACTCCTCTTGGATGTATAAATATAGTTCAATATTTGAACGTCATTTTTTGGACCTCTGCTCCACGTGCAAATCAGGTTCAGTATCTGGACGTCAAACTATGACCCCTTTTGGATGTGGAAATTTAGTTCAATATTTGAACGTCTGGCTAGGATATTTTTTTAGACATCTGCTCGACGTGCAAATCAGGTTCAGTATCTGTACGTCAAATTCCGACCCCTCTTGGATGTAGAAATGCAGTTCAATATTTGAACATCTGGCTAGGAGATTATTTTGAATGTCTGTGGACATGCAAAACAGGTTCAGTATCTGGACATCAAACTACTACCCCTTTTAGACATAGAAATGTAGTTCAATATTTGAATCTCTGGTTAGGAGATTTCTTTGGACGTTGATGTGCGAATCAGATTCAGTATCTGGACGTGAAACTACGACCCATCTGGACATAGAAATTTCGGACACAAAATTTTATGGGCTGAATATATCCCTGGAGATGAGTTCAGACAAAAAATTTGAGGCATGCAGTTTCGGCCATTTCCGTAGGAGTTATAAGCATGTGATAATGTAACTTTTTAAAACAAAGACTCCTCCCCCCTGCCAAGGGGGTGGGTCCGATCGGTCCCATTTTTGTCAGGTGTACTCCCCTATGGGGGTGCGCACAACATACAAAATTGGAGCGCCACGCCCACCGGGGGAGTTAATTGGTAGCCAGGGCTTCAAACTGATGGAAGGTGTAAGGGTTGTATAGCCTGACAGGATACCCATGGGATTGTGGAAGTTGGGAAAAAGTTGAGTTAGACACTTATTCATATGTGAAATTGGACAAGGAATCCAATGCAAGTGGTCTCAAGTATATGCGGCTTTTCATATGCGACTACCGCCGCCTCAACAACGGCACGACGCCTGACCGCTATCCAGTCCCGCACATACAAGACTTCTCGGCCCACTTGGCGGGGGCAACAATTTTTTCTAAGGTGGATCTAGTGCGGGGCTATCATCAGGTCCCGGTGCGCCCGCAGGATGTGCCTAAGACAGCGGTAATAACTCCATTCGGACTGTTCGAGTTTCTGCGTATGCCCTTTGGCCTCAAGGGGGCAGCGCAGACTTTTCAACGGCTGATGGACTCTGTGTTGCGGAGCATGCCGTTTTTGTTCGTGTACTTGGACGATATCCTGGTGGCTAGTGCGTCGCCGGAGCAGCACATGGGCCACCTTCGACAGTTGTTTGTGTGGCTCGGGGAGCACAAGCTCATCACAAATCCAGCCAAGTGTCGGTTCGGCGTGGCGGTCATCGACTTCCTGGGGCACAGAGTCACCGCGGAGGGCTCTGTTCCTCTGCCCGCCAAGGTGGACGCCGTGCCACGTTCCCACGCCCCCGGACTGTAAAAGCGCTGCAGGAGTTCTTGGGGATGGTGAATTTTTACAACAGGTTCATCCCTCGGGCGGCACATCACATGCGGTCCCTGTACGACGCACTGCGGGGTCGCGACCCCAAGGCCGCGGTGGACTGGTCCTCGGAGCGGGACAAAGCGTTCCAGGACACTAAGGACGTGCTGGCCGATGCTGCCTTGCTGGCACACCCGTCGCTTACGGCCCCAGTCGCCCTCACCACCGACGCATCGGACTACGCGGTGGGGGCGGTGTTTGAGCAGTGGGTGAGTGGTGCCTGGCAGCCGTTGGCTTTCTTTAGCAGGAAGTTACGGGACAATGAGAGGAAGTATAGCACTTTCGATCGTGAACTCCTGGGTTTGTTCCTGGCGGTCCGGCACTTCAGGTTCCTGCTGGAGGGGCGTCGGTTCACTGCGTACGTGGATCATAAGCCACTGGCGTCCACCATGTCCAAGGCGGAGCCACCCAGGACCGGACGCCAGCAGTGTCAACTGGCTGAGATCTCAGAGTACACCACAGACATCCAGCACGTGGCGGGAAAGCACAACTTTGTGGCAGACTGCCTCTCCCGGGCGGTGGCGGGCGCCGTGCACCTGGGGCTCGACTACGCCGGCATGGCCGCGGATCAGGCCAACGACGCGGGAGTGCAGGCCTGCCGGTCAGCGGAGACCGGGCTGCGGCTACAGGAGGTGGCGTTTGGTGACGTCGGCACCACGCTCCTGTGCGATGTCTCTACGGGGCTGGCAAGGCCCTTGGTTCCAGTCGAGTGGCGCCGGCAGGTTTTCGACGCCATGCATGGACTTTCACACCCGGGGGTGAAGTCGTCTGTGAAGCTGGTAGCGGCCAAGTTCGTCTGGCCGGGCCTGAAGAAGGAAATACGAGATTGGGCTAGACAGTGTGTAGCCTGCCAGCGGGCTAAAGTTCATCGCCACACCAAAGCCCCCTGGGCCCCGTTCCTGGTTCCGGAGCGGCGGTTCGACCACGTCAACGTGGACCTGGTGGGGCCACTTCCCTCCTCCCATGGGTTCACTCACCTCCTCACGATGGTGGACAGGACCACCCGGTGGCCGGAGGCGGTGCCGTTGTCGTCGACCACAACTGCAGAGGTGGCTAGGGCATTCATCGGGTCATGGGTCGCCAGGTTCGGCGCGCCGGCTGACCTCACTTCGGACCGTGGTCCACAGTTCACGTCGGAGCTCTGGGGTGCTATGGCAGAGGGGCTGGGCACGAAGCTTCACCGCACCACAGCCTACCATCCGCCGGCGAATGGACTGTGCGAGAGGTTTCACCGTTCTATGAAAGCCGCTCTCCGGGCTAGCCTCGTGGATGGTGGCTGGGTGGACAGGCTTCCGTGGGTCATGCTGGGCCTGCGGACGGCCCCCAAAGAGGACCTGCAGTCTTCATCTGCTGAGTTGGTCTATGGCCAGCCATTGCGAGTGCCGGGAGAGTTCATTCCAGGGGTCGACGCTCCCTGGTCGGCCGCTCGTCAGCGGGCGGCGCTCCTGGACGTGGCCAAGGATTTTGCCCCTGTCCAGTAGTCACCAGTCTTTCCTGGTTGTCACGTAGTCTATTCCTATGAGTCACTGGCTAGGCCAGGCTAACTAATAAAGAAAGAAAAACATCGCATGGATGCATAACTGGGACGTATCCTCAGTGATGTACCCTGGGGTCATAGGATGTTTCGGGTCTCGCAACATCATACACCCTCGCCCAGGTGACCCAGCCGGGGCTGGCCAAGCCCCAACTTACGTCCCAGTAGCTACCCACGGTCAGCCCTATAGGGAGGGTCGAAGGTGGTCATGCGGTCAGGGCCACTCAATACGCTGCTCCGGAACTACTCTGCCGGGACCGGGGGAGGGAGAGGGCTCTGGTACGTAGAGGGACCGGGCTCTGTGGGTTGCCACCCGGCCGGGTTCCTCCCTCGTCTCACCAGGTCTACGACCTGTGCGCTGCACCAGAGTCCCCCGCTCCAAACATCTCATTCCGAGGTGATGGTATCTTAGTGGACACCATGCAGTACCAGTACTTGGTGGCACTGCAGTCTCCACTTGCGGCTTGAATGGCCCTCCTAAAAGGCCTCTCGTGGGTTTTTGGGCTTCTTCCTCACGGAAGACGCAGGCTGGGGAGCTAACCCATACTGCTACCCGGGTGCCGTCCCTGTTCCGGCTGTCAACTGACTCTCCAGTAGTCACCAGTCTTTCCTGGTTGTCACGTAGTCTATTCCTATGAGTCACTGGCTAGGCCAGGCTAACTAATAAAGAAAGAAAAACATTGAATGGATGCATAACTGGGACGTATCCTCAGTGATGTACCCTGGGGTCATAGGATGTTTCGGGTCTCGCAACATCATACACCCTCGCCCAGGTGACCCAGCCGGGGCTGGCCAAGCCCCAACTTACGTCCCAGTAGCTACCCACGGTCAGCCCTATAGGGAGGGTCGAAGGTGGTCATGCGGTCAGGGCCACTCAATACGCTGCTCCGGAACTACTCTGCCGGGACCGGGGGAGGGAGAGGGCTCTGGTACGAAGTAATGTCTATAAAAAAAAGTTTATTTTTAAATATTTGTCATGCAGTAATTACATGTTCTAACCGGCTGAGCAAACACATTTTTTGAACGTGGAATCTTTTGGATTAGTTTTTATGACCTCAACCTAAGTGTATGCAAACTTCTGACAACTGTATGCGTCTTGGGGCCCAAATCTGTTCTCTCTCAGAAATGTCACTTGGTAATTTCCTGAACACTTTTGTACTACAGATGCAGGGTCTCAGAGGGCACCAGCCGGATTCCCAATGCCCGAAGCAAGTAAGTGCTAAAGTGTTTCAAATTGAGCTGTCAAACCATTAATTGTTTCAATTGCTGAATTTAGATAATTAAAGGGATACTGCAATATATTTCCTTTCACTGTATATGGGGATGTAGTAGTTGTTGATGAATGCAGGTCAAACTGGGGGATGCGTACCCCTTGGGCAGTGGTTCCCAAATGGTGTGCTGTGAGGCAAGGCCAGGTGTGCCGTGGGATTTTGTGACAACCTGCCTAACTAAAAGGGGACTCAGCTATAGACTTATTATGAAACATCTAAAATGATGTCACTAGTTAACAGAGATGGGAAGTAACGAAGTACAAATACTTTGTTACTGTACTTAAGTAGATTTTTCGAGTATCTGTACTTTACTTGTGTATTTAATTTTCTGACGACTTTTTACTTTTACTCGTTACATTTTAACACAAGTATCTGTACTTTTACTTGTGTACATTTTCAAAACAGGTTCGTTACTTTTGTTTAAATGCACGAGAATGTAATTTAAAAACGAGTAGAAACGGGAGAACGGAGCAGAAGTAATAGACGAGTTTCCCAGCGCTGCTGATAAAAGCTCAGTCCAGCTCCGCCAATAGTATGACTTGGCACTCCTCCAGGGCGTGGACAAAGAAGAGAAACACGGATTTTCTCTGAGGGGAGACACACGCAGACATTAGGAGCCATGCAGACAGCCAGCACTTATTAGCGCTCCTCTTTTTGCAATTCATTCTCTATAAGTACGCGCTTAGCGCGCATCCCTTTCAAGAAGCATTTCATCGCGTTTAAAAGCTGGTGGTGTTTTTCTTAGCGCAGCGCTCTGGGCGCTGAAAGCTGAGGAAAGTTTAACAGGAAAAGCGCCCTGCTCCTCTTCACTCCTCCCACCTCGAGTCTTCTCCCAGGAGAGGAGGATTTTCATCTCGCTGCTGCCAGAGTTGCCAATAATCTGGTTTTCCAAGCGTTCTTTTTTAAATAATTGCATGGCCCCTTATGGTGTTGTTCTAACACATACATTCAGTTTGTGCACTGTCAACATTCAGCTAATATGGAATATGGTGGTGTTCTAACACCAGAGACAGTTCTGTCTTAATAATAAACCTTGAATTTGTGAATGTGATCAACCTGTGGACATTCAGTTCCTTATCCATTTGGTATCAGTATCATATCAGTCTCGAGTATTGTGATTCTGCACTTTGTAAGGGACACCTTGTATCCAGCAGTTAAACTTGTCTAACTATTTGCACATTCATATATCATGGAAATATTAATGAGGGAGGACTAGATATGATTTTAATGGGGGGTTTTTGTGTGGAAAAACCATAGCACACTATTTAAAGTAGAGTTTTAAGATGTGTAAAACATTTGTAGGGGATCTTTTATCCTCAAATTATATTCTATGATGTGAGGTTCAGTCATTCAGAAAGATACGGTAAAAATACTTTTACTTTTACTCGTTGGGTACATTTCAGAGCCTGTACTTTTTTACTTTTACTTGAGTAAAATAATTGAATCAGTACTTCTACTTTTACCAGAGTAGTTTTTTACACAAGTAACTGTACTTCTACTCAAGTACAGAATGTCAGTACTTTTCCCATCTCTGCTAGTTAAGTAAATACATTTGTGAAGTAAATAAAAAACATTTCCAGATTATTTTTCATGGTATGAATACAGGTGTGCCTTGGGCACAAAAAGTTTGTGCCCTAGAGTTATGGTTAGGTCAGGTGACCCCTAAAAGACGTGTCACTCCTAGAAGCGAATGCAGTATTCTGCACCGCTTAAGACAATATATTTGTATTTATTCCAGATATGGCTGTCGGCAGGCCAACTGCGCTAACATTAGCAATTAACGTTGTGCTACTAAGTTAGGCCAGTTTTGGTCTTAGTAAAATACAGAACTTACACTCAGTCGAACATCCTCAATGACTATTACAGAAAGTCATCACTATCAACATTTGTGTTCTTTTTTTCTTGGAGAAATTGTTTGACATGCACACGGACATCAAAAACCTTTGCCGAAGTGCGCCTGCCCGCACCCATGTGGAGAGGTTGGACACCATGGAGGACTTCCAGAGAGAGGAGCTACACCTTGAGGACAGCAACACCTTTAATAACCTGGTAGGATTAACAAGAGTCTGAAAGTAATAACAGTAGTGCGCTTGTTCCAAATGTTTTCGGTTAATGGATAAATGCATTGCTCCAGTGCACTCATGGGGAACGAGCATATATAGGCCTACTGGAGTATAGCATTGAAGAAGTACATTTTTAAAGCCCCCCTAAAGTAAAAAATCTGTTTTTCTTCTTGTTAGATGTTTGAGCTTCACTGTGCAGAATGATGTCTGTGCAGAGTTTGACACTAGAAGGCGGTTTCCACAATCGTCTGCTGAAAGTGGAACATTTATCAGAGCTTACTGAAAAGGCCCAGGTTTTCCAAAAGTATCTTAGTACTAAGAAGCTTCTTAGACCCCTCCCGTGGAGCCTTAAGAAGGGTCTAAGAAGCTTCTTAGCGCTAAGAAGCTTTTGGGAAACCCAGCCAAGGCCGTTTTCAACAGGCAAGATTCGTGACATCACGAATCCTGGAGCCAATCCCTGTCCAGTATTCAGCAGTTAACACATTTTTAATCGGTCAGGAACCCTTGTCGTCACTTTGTAATGAGTGAGAATGTGTTGAAAAGCCTGTGTTGTATGCTGTGATTGGCTAGTTATGTTCTAGAATCTAGATAACCCTGATTGGTTGCTTTGGATTTTTAAATGAAGAAGAGGGAGGGGAAGCCATTTTTAGGATTTTAACAAGATAATTAATAATAAAGAATAATAATTCATTTATTTTATAAAGCGCTTTTCAATGACCCTAAGATGCTGACACAGTATGAGTACATAGAAAACAAGATAACAACAGGCAACAGATACAAGTAACTCACGTTGATTAGGGATATATGGAAACAGAGGGGAAGGAGGGAGTGTGTGGGAGGGACAGTGGCCAGACAGAAGAGAGGGAGGTGGAAAATGTGGGTGGCGAGGTAGGAAGAGGTGGTTAAGGGTAGGGGAGGTTGTAAGCTTGGGATAACAGGTAGGTTTGGAGTCAGGATTTAAAGAGCATGTTGCAGGTTAATGTTGCAGAGAAGAGGGGGGCGTGTAATCGGCCAAAGGGAAGATTATAGTGGGGGTGGGGGTGGAGGAGTTGGTGATGGAGGCAGTAGCTATTGATTTGGGAGATTTTGTTAGTGGAGGAAGGCATTGCTGAGATCAGGGGAGCAAAGTGTGGTGTTGTCCGGGGGGTTGGATTCGTTTCTTGACAGTAGAGAAGAGGGTGCGGAGGGGTTTTAACTTTTTTGTGGGGAAAAACCATCAGACACAAATTATTATTCAAAGTATTTTATACACATCTTGAAGCATGACTTTAGGGGGTCTTTCATATTCTGAAAATTGTTTTTTAATGGACCTTTTCTAACAGGTGCTGCAACTTGCCCGAATTGGAGGGAAGGATCTAAAGGACTGTGTCCACAAAGTCCTTGACCGGTATGTTTCATGAACTGTTTTCAATAATCTCTCTCTCATACATACACACACACACACACACACACACACACACACACACACACACACGCACACGCACACACACACACACACACACACACACACACACACACACACACACACACACACACACACACACAGACATCTGCATTCTCTCTCATCAGACATCTGACCACTGTGTTTTAATTGAGTTAAAGCTGCTGTGATATTTTTGGTTGAAATAGGTGTAAAACAGCTCGATATTCTGACAGCTATCACTAATATAAATTATTTGGTCAATGACATGGATCTCTCAGTCCCTCCGCCCCGCAGCAAAACTGATTTTTTTCTGGGAGCCTCCCCACCTTATCCAATCAGGAGACAGAACTCTACAAAGTGGCGGTCCTCTGTGCGTGTTCACAGGCCGAAAGCCAATGATGTAGGGGGGGACTGCTAACTGCAGTGCTGAAAATGCCACCGGAACTATGCAAAATGAGGAAATCACTTACAGCAGCTTTAAATGTGGAAACGGGTCAGAATTTCATACAGTGTGGCTTGACTTGTCATCTGCTTGCCCGGCCTGAACAATGACTTTACATAGAGCAGTGATTTGGACATGCTTGCTTGATTCTCACATTAACTTTAGACTTGCTTGAGACTTAAAGGTTGAAACTTGCTTGTGACTTGCATATGTGTGACTTACTCCCACCTCTGTGTAAATCACATTTATTTTTCTTCAGGCTCTTCAATAATTCCCTCATGGCCCACTTCAATATGAAGGGGAAAGGGAAAAAAGAGAAGATGGGTCTGGAGACCACCAACCATTACAGAGCACTAAAAGGTAAGCCCATATTTCACGTTGCATAGGGGAAGAAAATTGTTACCTTTTTTATGTTATACAGGGGGAGCAATGGTCTCTTTTTCAAGAGTAGCCTGTTCACATTCTTACACACATTCACACCTGGAAGCTGACCAGCAACCACAGTCTGATCTGCTGGCCACTGATCAGCTACACTGGAGCGGTCAAAGTTAAGGGCCTTGGTCAAGGTCACCTCAGTGGTGGTAATGAGGGATGGGCAAGTGCTGCTTTTCGCTTTACCCACTCTTTTGGTATTGAACCTACAACCTTCTTGTCACAAGCTTGCTTCCTACCTTTAGGCCACCACTGCCCACAGAGATGAAAATGAAAACATACACTTGATGTAGTTTTTAGGGTTTGTTTTTATTATTTGAACTTCTGCTTTCTTCCAAGTAGATAACAGCGATACCTATTTCAACCCAGAGGCCAGAGCACAAGATAATTAGACTAAAATTGCACATTTATTATTTTTGTCTTTTTCAACTCTTGCAGCTGCTGTACTGAAATGGAATAAGGATGCAACGGAGGAGGTTATCCGCCAACATGCTGCAGAGCACCTCAAGCATGCACCAGCCAGAAAGGGAGGTCATTCATAGGAGGTTTTTGCTTTTTTCTTCTTCTTTTTTTATAAACTTTAGTTCCAAGGCCAGCAGTAAACAAACTGTAGCATCTTTTCATTTTGTTTTAACAGTAACAGTTTTGTCATAACAGTAATTTACAAATTCCCTAGTTACTGAATGGGCTGCACAAGATGTTTTGTGCAAGTGAAGTGAAGTGAAGTAGCATTGTTCAAAAGCTACGTACAGTAGTCCACACATCCAGTTAAGGTGGACCGTAAGTAGACTGTAACAAACAGTTCAGTTTGTCAAGTGCATGCAACTATGACATGACTTGAAAGTTGTTGGGTCTGTCGCTGCAATAAAATGGTTGAAGTCAGATGTACAGACTGGAAAATTGTTATTTTATAAACCAGATGTTGACAAAGTTTTCCTTTGGGGACATCATTTGCAGTTGAAAAAGTAAGAAATCGCAATATATCGAAATATCGCAATATTCAATATATCGCAATATCGACGATATCGCAATACTATCGTATCGTGACTCAAGTATCGTTTTAGTATCGTATCGTGGGCATCTGGTGATTCCCAACCCTAGTTGCTAGTCTTTTTTTTTATTATATAATAATAAGTGGAACCATCTTTGATGTCTAAATGCGTAGCTGTAGCCTACCCTCAACATTTTTGTTTATTGTTAAAATTATTTTCTTGATTGTTCCATTCACATTGTTACCTAATTTTCCATATCGCTGCTGTCTGATGGAAACCTTGTATCTCCAAATTTGTCCATTTTCTTTGTATTTCAGAAATTGATTTAGTGGGTACCAAAAAATAACCCATCAAAGTTTCAGGTAATTTGGACCAGCAAAATCTTTATTTTACGGTTCATTAATGTTATTACTATTACTGTTGTCTGTCCTGGATTATGACGTTCAAGTAAATGTAAGTGATAATTAAATAGTTTGAGAAATTGTTATTTGTATAAGTAAGGCCAACTTTGTATAGATTGTCTTGTATAGCAGTATACATGTGGAGGTCTAAAAGGTGTCGTCTAAAAAGACGTCACGTTACAAGACGTCCAAAAAATAACCACATTTGAACTTATTTTTAAACTTTTATAAAGAGGTATTCAGGACGTCAACAAGAGACGTTGACAAGGCGTCATAAAAAGACGTTCATTCTGGCTCCTCAGTAGACATATTTTAGACGTCTGACAAAGACGTTCTGAAGACATCCTTTGCACGTATCTTCTGAACGTCTTTAGGACGTCCAACAAAGACGTTCAGAAGACGTTGTTCAGAAGACATCCTCTGGACATCAAACATTGGACGTTCAGAAGACGTCGCTCAGAAGACATCCTCTGGACATCAAACATTGGACGTTCAGAAGAAGTAATTCGGTAACACTTTATAATAACGTTCAGTAGTAAATCATTTATAAGCTATTAATTAATGATGAACTAATCATTTACAAAACATTTGTAAATGATTAATAAGTGCTATGTAAACATATGAAAAACGTGTTGTAAGTCATCTATAAACTTTCAGTAAATCATGAAATTATCATAAATAAAATGTTAGTAAATTGTTAATAATTAATCAATATTCTATCCAAAGTTTTTATATTCCAACCATTATCTCTATAAACATTTATTAATCATGAACAAATGATGAGCAAATCATTAGTAAATGATTTAAAAGTAATTAGTTGATACATTATAAATCACTTCTAAGTCAAGTCAAGTCTAGTCAAGTTTATTTGTATAGCACATTTCATACACAGAGGCAATTCAAAGTGCTTCACATAAAATGGTCGACAGGAAAATAAAATAAAAGAAGACAATAAAATGGACATTTAAAAGCATCACAACAAAACTTTAAAAAGAGTATAAAAAGTGCATTAAGCAACAGGCGCAGCAGTTGCAGAAAGAGCTAAAAACTTATAGAGGACTCATTGGGTTTGCATAGTAGCTGTCAGCAGTTAAAAGCGACGGTAAACATAAAAGTCTTTAGTCTATTTTTAAAAGTAAGTAAGGTTGGGGCAGATCTGAGGTCTTCAGGCAATTTGTTCCAGCTAGCAGAAGCATAGTGGGTAAATGCAGCCTTCCCATGATTTGATTTGATCCTAGGGACAGTTAAGAAGCTGGACCCTCTTGACCTAAGAGTTCTAGACGGTTCGTAGCGTGGGAGCAATTCAGCTATGTATTTTGGGCCTAGGCCATTAAGTGATTTATAGACTAATAACAGTATTTTAAAATCTATTCTATGACACACTGGCAACCAGTGTAAGGACTTAAGAACTGGAGTGATATGATCAGCTTTCTTAGTCTTCGTTAGAACTCTAGCAGCAGCATTCTGAATGAGTTGAAGTTGCCTAAGTTCTTTTTTGGAGAGACCAGAAAAAAGGCTATTGCAATAGTCTAACCTACTATAGATGAAGGCGTGAATTAGTTTTTCTAGATCTTGTCTGGACATGTATCCCCTAATTCTTGCTATATTTTTAAGATGATAAAAAGCTGATTTTCTAATTGACTTAATGTGGGAGTTAAAGTTGAGATCAGAATCAATAATAACTCCAAGATTTTTGACTTGATCCTTAGGCTTCAGGGATAGAGACTCAAGGCGTACAGTGATTTTAAGCCTTTGTTCTTTGGCGCCAAAGACGATCACCTCTGTTTTGTCTTTGTTTAGCTGTAGGAAATTCTGGCACATCCAGTTATTTATTTGATCAATGCACTGGCACAATGATTCTATGGGGGCATAGTCAGCTGAGGAAAGAGTTATATACGTACAACTGAGTGTCGTCTGCATAGTTATGATAGGCTACTTTGATTGATTGATTGATTGATTTTTATTAAATGTGTCATGCACTTGACAGTGCCCAGCCCTCATGGGCTTACAAGACACACAAATGATACATTATACAGTACAACATACACCAATGCCGCAGTAATAAAACTAAATCACAGCATAACATAACATACACCATATCAGCAAAACAAAATCATTACATCATTTTCTGAACAGAACATTTTGCCTTAGCTCCCATGCCTGGGAAAGAAAGTTTCCAATAAAGAAAGTGCCTTTCTTAAAGCACAACTCAAGTTTTTCATAATCGTCCATCTCAAAAAAGTCATCATAAATAGAGGACATTTTACTGAACAGTATCTCCCTTACCTCATCATAGACAGTACAATAGAATAGAAAATGAATCTGAAAAAAAAGTCTGTCTTCTTCAGGGGTAGCATTAAACCTACCAGTCTCCAGTGCCAAGGGCAACGTTCCAGATCGTAACTGTGCACACAAGGACCTTTTTCTTCTGTCCAGATGGAACTTGACATAAGGCTCTACAGAAAAACTGTCTTATATAAGACGGTAGGTTCTTAACTTAGGCTTAGACCATAAGTCAACGGACCATTTATCTTTATACAAAAGGAACATATTACTCATGGTCTCCCGGATGTCACAAACTAATCTATTATGGAAAATAAATGATAAATCATTCGCATAGAATAAAGACATAAGTTCAGTTGTCCAGGGATGTCTATGGGCAATGTCCCAGTTAAATATCTGTTTGGTCAGTCTCTGATCAGACATCCTCACAAGTCTGTTCCATAATCACAGCATTTGACCGTGATGTCTGATGTTTGGAGATTCCCATCCCATATCCCCACTGATGGCCATAACTGATGTGCATTTATGAACTCCTAAAAAATAACGGATAGCTCTATAATGCACAGTATTACAGCTTAGGTGTTCCCGGGAACCCCAAACACCAGAAGCATAATCCGACACAGGACAAACACATGAATTATACAGTTGCGTGTAAGTATGAAAACCAAGATTACCACAATATTGAACCTTGTTCAATATGATCCCAGGGCTCTGCCCGCTGATTGAGCTAAGACATTAACTCCCTCCTTAAATGTCATATGCTCATCTAGTGTTAAGCCCAGATATTTATACTGATCTGTATATGCTAATACTATTGATCCAAAATTAAATACAAAATAACTCCTAGGCCTTGGTGCAGGTCTAAAGTGCACAATTTGTGTTTTGTCTTGATTCACCCTCAACCTCCATTTCCAGCACCATTCAACAACAATGGACAACTGTAAGTCATTTTCATGCTCATGCTCAAGACAATGTCATCCGCGTACAGTAATATGCCCACGGTCTGGTCATCCACCTTGATTCCCTTACCTGATGTTTTAATTTGAAGAGCTAAATTGTTGACAAAAATAGAAAATAAAGTTGGAGACATAACATCTCCTTGCTTCACCCCAAATTGTTGAGGGAACCATCCAGTAGAGTATTCATTAACCTGGACACGGGCAACAGGTGCTTGATAGAGCGACTTAATGGCATGGTAGAATTTCCCATTGACTCCAGATTCTAGCAGCCTGTACTGAAGGAGATCTCTATTAATCCAATCAAATGCTTTCTGGAAATCAATAAAACAAACAAAAGTGGATGTTTTTTCCTTAATTCTTGCACGTACAATGGAGGTAACTGCATAAATATGGTCAATGCATGCTCTGGCTTTTCTAAATCCATTTTGCTCATCCACGAGCAGGCCTGACCTCTCAAGGTAATCAGCAAGTCTACGATTTAACAATGAAGAATACAATTTGTACACACAACTAAGGAGACTTATACCCCTGTAACTAAGAGGCAACCTAGGATCATTTTTTGATGATTTCGGAATAGGAATAATAATACTTTGCTGCCACTGTACCGGAATGGTACCAGAATCAAAACAAAACTGAAATAACTCAAATAAAATAGTAAGCAACTACTACTTTGTTTTTTTGCATAATTAGGCCTAGAGGGAGCATATAAAGGTTGAAGAGAACGGGCCCCATAATGGATCCTTGAGGCACCCCACAAGTCATCCTAGTTAGGTCAGATGTGTAATTGCCAATGGAGACAAAGTACTTCCTGTCTTGAAGATAGGACTTGAACCACTGGAGGACCGTACCCGATAGCCCAACCCAGTTTTCCAGTCTGTCCAATAAAATTGAGTGGTCAACAGTGTCAAATGCAGCGCTAAGATCCAGTAGCACTAGAATCAAATTTTTGCCTGAGTCTGTGTTCATTCTGATGTCATTTATGACTTTAGTAAGCACGGTTTCTGTGCTGTGATGGGGGCGAAAGCCTGATTGGAGTTTATCTAGGAGATCATTTGAGGTTAGGAATCTATTGAGTTGTAGGTAAACAACCTTTTCAATTATTTTGGCTATAAAGGGGAGATTAGATATTGGTCTGTAGTTACTGATTACCGATGCATCAAGGCTACGCTTTTTTAGTAGGGGTTTAATAACTGCAGTTTTCAGGGACTCAGGAAAAGTGCCGGTCAAAAGGGAGCTATTAACTCATTGAGTGCCAAGGACGAGTATGTTCGTCAATTCGTTTAGTAACGTAGAGTGCCAAGGACGAGTATGTTCGTCAATTGCGTTTTTTGACGTGGGACGTGGATCAAAGCCAGATCCATCTCCTGTGAAAGTATGGTGGATGTTGAATGTGTAAAAGCTATTTTAGGGACCCATTAGGTGGCGACAGTGCTCTCCAGATTAGAGAAAGGCGAGGAAAAAAGAGAGAAGAAGTCATGTGGAAACGGAAATCGCATCGATATGCAGGAAGCATAACGTTAGCTGTGCCTGTGAACAGCAGTCAATCTGCTGCCACAATTGAGCCCCTCCGTCTCCGCTGCGATAGCCCCTCCATATGATTTAGTTGCCGACACCAGCGTCTTTCTGAAAAGTTACATTATTCTCAGCTGGGAGCCGGCGACAGGCTGTGAAAAAGCGGGGTGCAGCACACTTTTCAGTGCAGAGCAAACGCAGAGCAAACGCACTCGCAGCAGAGCCCCAGAGACACTCCCACGGAGGAGGAGGAGGGGGGTGGGGCACGCATGGCACTACAGCATACAACCATTGACAGTAAACACAGACCCAGGCAGCAGGCTCGATGCACAGAGACAGGCAAACAAGCTAGAAGCCCTCCAGCAGTAAATCAAGACCAGCAAGAAGGTGTAGGGTCTGCGCACGCAGGGGCCAGCGCTGCTGGTTGCAGCCATTGAGATATAATATGAATGGAGGGAGTGTCCCTATCTCCTCCCTGTATGTTCTTTTGAAGCCAAAATCCGGCCAGATCACTGAACCAGAGTCTGCGCAGTAGCGCCCTTGATTGAGAACCTGTGAGAGCTCCACGCCCCTCTGAACTCTCTTATGTAGAGCTGCTGTTTCTAGAATGCGCACAGTGCGTTGTGTATTTATATACAGTCTAGCTCTGTAAATATTACACTTTAAGTTGTAATATTTTTTGTCTCGCCAAAAGTAACCAGGAAGAGTCCGACTATGAGATCAGTTTATCAAAATGACACCTGTACGAAAATCTGATTTTGGTTGTCGGAGATTTTAGACCTCCGGGCTGCTGACTGCTGCTGAGTGCTCTGAGCGCTCTCAGCCCGGGCTGGAAGTGGAGGCAGGCCACTCACTCACCTTCAGCCTCACTGGGAGGATTGCTGTGTTGACTAAGCTAGCCTAATGTTTCCGTGGCATTTTGATAAATTTTATGATTACATTTCTTTTGGCGCAAATGTTGGTTTAACATATCTAACCGTGAGGCTACGTTGTTGTACCGCCCCGGTACAGTGTGTGGGCAGCCCAACCTAACGTTAGCCCATAGCCTTGTGCAGTGTAATGTAATCAGCGTCTTGGTACAAGGCTAGTTAGCCCAGTGAGTGCGTGAGCCAGGCTGCCTGGTCTATTGCCTGGTATATCGTTACTAAGAGAGGAGCTTGTGAAGAACGAACATCCCCACAGTCAAAGCATTTCCCCCAGATATGCATATAAAAACGTTTGTTGCTTTAATAGCCTACAAAAAATAAAACGTCTGTTTGTATGTCATGCTAACCCGTTAGCGATGAGCTAATGGTGGTTGTGTACTACTAGGCCTCATCTCATCTTATACCCGGGACGGGAGTTAACGTTATAAAACACATTTCCTGTCAGTTGGACAACCTGGTCAGTTCTGAAAATATGTGTCTATTATTGTGTTATTCCAGCTATCGTTATCGGTTGTTAAGTTATAGTAATATGAAAAACAGCCGACTAGCGCAAGCAGCTAATGCTAGCCTGCATGTTAAAACCATTGTGTAGCCTACTTATAACGTAGCTGGAGTAACTCATAAAACACATATTTTCTGAACTTACTTCAGTGTCACAACCTTAAAGAGCAGGACCCAAAAGCGGACACGGAGACAGATCCAACGAGTAACAAGATTTAATTTGCAACAAGGTAATTTTGTAGGCATGAGCAGGAGACAGGCAGGCAAGCAACGCTGAAGATCCAGGCAGCAAGCGGGGATCCTGAACACAGGTCTGAAGACAGCTGGCAGCAGAGAACAGCAGACCTGAACACAGGAGAAGTCATGAGTCAAAAAGGGTTTCGTCCAGGAAAATACAGGAACGAGCAAACACGAGAGTGGCTAGGCGTACTACCACGTATGGAGACTAAACAATCTGGCGATGAGTCACTGGAGAGCCAGGGTATAAGTAGAGGCGTCTGGTAATTGGCTGATCACCTCCAGCCGTGCAGCAGCCCAGGTACCAGGTGCAAATCTCCGCCCACTACACACAACACTCAGGGGAGGGGGAAACACAGGGAGAAAACAGACACACATGACAAAACACTTTCTGTCCCCTGACAGCACCCCACCCTCAACGAACGCCTCCTGCCGTTCTCCCAGGTTTATCCGGATGGTCCCGGAAAAAATCCCTCAAGAGGGAATTGTCTAGAATCAGACTCCTGGAGACCCAGGACCTCTCCTCAGGACCATACCCCTCCCAGTCCACCAGGAACTGAAATCCACGACCCCTGCGGCGGGAATCCAGAATCCGCCGCACCGTGTAGACTAGTCCGCCATCAACGAACCGGGGGGGTGGTGGGGGTTCGGCCGGAGGGCACAATGGGCTGGAAGACACAGGCTTGAGCAGAGACACATGAAAGGTTGGATGAATCTTTAATGAGGCCGGTAACTTTAGGCGGACGGCCATAGGGTTTATTACCTTCTCCACCTCAAACGGACCGACAAAGCGAGGTGCCAACTTGTGGGATTCAACGTCCAATGGCAAGTCTCGTGATGATTAGGGGTGGGAATCGCTGAGTAGCTCACGATACGATATCGTCACGATACTTGGCCCTCGATAACGATATATCACGATACAGCGATACTGCGATAATCGATATATTGGAAGACGATACATCACGATACCTGTGTAACTGAAGAGAAAAAAATACCCCTAAAAGGCAAGAAGCAGGTATTATGTATTTATTAGCAGAATTGACATGAACTCTCTCAGAGTTCACTCACTCACTCATACCATTTTCGATACCACGGAGGAAAAGTTACACATTAAGTCTTTTTATTATTATTATTAAAACAAGAAAACCTATATAACCTACCTACCTATATAATTTCTAAAAGTAGATATTAATGATCAAACATTTCCATTCAGTAGCCTACAGTATTTATGTTTTTGTTTCAACTACAAACATAAATAAACGTCAACTTGAAACTATGTTTGAACTACCACACACAGCATAATATTTTAGCCTGTTTATTAAAAAAAAAAAAAAAAAAAAAAAAATTTTTTTTTTTTTTTTTTTAATAAACATATCGATACTTGGTGCCAGTGTATCGATAACGTATCGCAAGTGGAAATATCGCGATACCGTGAGTATCGATATTTTGTCCCACCCCTAGTGATGATAACCATACCCTCTGGCCGGGCTGGTAAGGGGGAGCAGGGGTGCGATGACGGTCAGCCAGGCGTTGGTTGCGTGCTGCAGTCCGGAGGAGCGCTGCCCTTGCCTCTCTCCAAATCCGGCGGCAACGCCGGAGATTGGCTCGGACGGAGGGAACCGCCACTTCTTCCTCCTGCCTGGGGAAAAGGGGTGGTTGATAGCCCAAAGAGGCCATAAAAGGTGACATACCTGTTGCTGAACAGGTGAGGGAGTTGTGCGCATACTCCACCCACGGCAGCTGTTTGCTCCAGTTGGCGGGATGGCGCGCGGTGATACACCTCAGAGCCGCTCCCAGGTCTTGATTGGCCCACTCTGTCTGCCCATTGGATTGGGGATGGTAACCTGATGAGAGGCTGACTGTGGCCCCTATCGCCTTACAGAAGGCCCTCCAGACCCTGGCAGTGAACTGGGGCCCTCTGT
>NW_028151839.1:77500-104173 GCF_964638095.1 Poromitra crassiceps
TGCGGTCTTAGCCTCTCTGGTGTCAACACTCTGTCTGATTTTGGATTTTTTTTTTTTTTTTTCCAAAATCAGACTTGACACCAGAGAGGCTGAATACCGCACTGAGTCAATGCGGTCTTAGCCTCTCTGGTCTCAACACTCTGTCTGATTTTGGATTTTTTTTTTTTTTTCCAAAATCAGACTTGACACCAGAGAGGCTGAATACCGCACTGAGTCAATGCGGTCTTAGCCTCTCTGGTGTCAACACTCTGTCTGATTTTGGATTTTTTTTTTTTTTTTCCAAAATCAGACTTGACACCAGAGAGGCTGAATACCGCACTGAGTCAATGCGGTCTTAGCCTCTCTGGTCTCAACACTCTGTCTGATTTTGGATTTTTTTTTCTTTTTTTTCAAAAATCAGACTTGACACCAGAGAGGCTGAATACCGCACTGAGTCAATGCGGTCTTAGCCTCTCTGGTGTCAACACTCTGTCTGATTTTGGATTTTTTTTTTTTTTTCCCAAAATCAGACTTGACACCAGAGAGGCTGAATTCCGCACTGAGTCAATGCGGTCTTAGCCTCTCTGGTCTCAACACTCTGTCTGATTTTGGATTTTTTTTTTTTTTTTCAAAAATCAGACTTGACACCAGAGAGGCTGAATACCGCACTGAGTCAATGCGGTCTTAGCCTCTCTGGTGTCAACACTCTGTCTGATTTTGGATTTTTTTTTTTTTTTTCCAAAATCAGACTTGACACCAGAGAGGCTGAATACCGCACTGAGTCAATGCGGTTTTAGCCTCTCTGGTGTCAACACTCTGTCTGATTTTGGATTTTTTTTTTTTTTTTCCAAAATCAGACTTGACACCAGAGAGGCTGAATACCGCACTGAGTCAATGCGGTCTTAGCCTCTCTGGTCTCAACACTCTGTCTGATTTTGGATTTTTTTTTTTTTTTTTCCAAAATCAGACTTGACACCAGAGAGGCTGAATACCGCACTGAGTCAATGCGGTCTTAGCCTCTCTGGTGTCAACACTCTGTCTGATTTTGGATTTTTTTTTTTTTTTTTTCCAAAATCAGACTTGACACCAGAGAGGCTGAATACCGCACTGAGTCAATGCGGTCTTAGCCTCTCTGGTGTCAACACTCTGTCTGATTTTGGATTTTTTTTTTTTTTTTTCCAAAATCAGACTTGACACCAGATAGGCTGAATACCGCACTGAGTCAATGCGGTCTTAGCCTCTCTGGTGTCAACACTCTGTCTGATTTTGGATTATTATTATTTTTTTTTCCAAAATCAGACTTGACACCAGAGAGGCTGAATACCGCACTGAGTCAATGCGGTCTTAGCCTCTCTGGTGTCAACACTCTGTCTGATTTTGGATTTTTTTTTTTTTTTCCAAAATCAGACTTGACACCAGAGAGGCTGAATACCGCACTGAGTCAATGCGGTCTTAGCCTCTCTGGTCTCAACACTCTCTCTGATTTTGGATTTTTTTTTTTTTTTTCCAGAATCAGACTTGACACCAGAGAGGCTGAATACCGCACTGAGTCAATGCGGTCTTAGCCTCTCTGGTGTCAACACTCTGTCTGATTTTGGATTTTTTTTTTTTTTTTCCAAAATCAGACTTGACACCAGAGAGGCTGAATACCGCACTGAGTCAATGCGGTCTTAGCCTCTCTGGTCTCAACACTCTGTCTGATTTTGGATTTTTTTTTTTTTTTTTTCCAAAATCAGACTTGACACCAGAGAGGCTGAATACCGCACTGAGTCAATGCAGTCTTAGCCTCTCTGGTCTCAACACTCTGTCTGATTTTGGATTTTTTTTTTTTTTTTCCAAAATCAGACTTGACACCAGAGAGGCTGAATACCGCACTGAGTCAATGCGGTCTTAGCCTCTCTGGTCTCAACACTCTGTCTGATTTTGGATTTTTTTTTTTTTTTTTCAAAATCAGACTTGACACCAGAGAGGCTGAATACCGCACCGAGTCAATGCGGTCTTAGCCTCTCTGGTGTCAACACTCTGTCTGATTTTGGATTTTTTTTTTTTTTTTTCCAAAATCAGACTTGACACCAGAGAGGCTGAATACCGCACTGAGTCAATGCGGTCTTAGCCTCTCTGGTCTCAACACTCTGTCTGATTTTGGATTTTTTTTTTTTTTTTTCCAAAATCAGACTTGACACCAGAGAGGCTGAATACCGCACTGAGTCAATGCGGTCTTAGCCTCTCTGGTGTCAACACTCTGTCTGATTTTGGATTTTTTTTTTTTTTTTCCAAAATCAGACTTGACACCAGAGAGGCTGAATACCGCACTGAGTCAATGCGGTTTTAGCCTCTCTGGTGTCAACACTCTGTCTGATTTTGGATTTTTTTTTTTTTTTTCCAAAATCAGACTTGACACCAGAGAGGCTGAATACCGCACTGAGTCAATGCGGTCTTAGCCTCTCTGGTCTCAACACTCTGTCTGATTTTGGATTTTTTTTTTTTTTTTTCCAAAATCAGACTTGACACCAGAGAGGCTGAATACCGCACTGAGTCAATGCGGTCTTAGCCTCTCTGGTGTCAACACTCTGTCTGATTTTGGATTTTTTTTTTTTTTTTTTTCCAAAATCAGACTTGACACCAGAGAGGCTGAATACCGCACTGAGTCAATGCGGTCTTAGCCTCTCTGGTGTCAACACTCTGTCTGATTTTGGATTTTTTTTTTTTTTTTTTCCAAAATCAGACTTGACACCAGATAGGCTGAATACCGCACTGAGTCAATGCGGTCTTAGCCTCTCTGGTGTCAACACTCTGTCTGATTTTGGATTATTATTATTTTTTTTTCCAAAATCAGACTTGACACCAGAGAGGCTGAATACCGCACTGAGTCAATGCGGTCTTAGCCTCTCTGGTGTCAACACTCTGTCTGATTTTGGATTTTTTTTTTTTTTTCCAAAATCAGACTTGACACCAGAGAGGCTGAATACCGCACTGAGTCAATGCGGTCTTAGCCTCTCTGGTCTCAACACTCTCTCTGATTTTGGATTTTTTTTTTTTTTTTCCAGAATCAGACTTGACACCAGAGAGGCTGAATACCGCACTGAGTCAATGCGGTCTTAGCCTCTCTGGTGTCAACACTCTGTCTGATTTTGGATTTTTTTTTTTTTTTTCCAAAATCAGACTTGACACCAGAGAGGCTGAATACCGCACTGAGTCAATGCGGTCTTAGCCTCTCTGGTCTCAACACTCTGTCTGATTTTGGATTTTTTTTTTTTTTTTTTCCAAAATCAGACTTGACACCAGAGAGGCTGAATACCGCACTGAGTCAATGCAGTCTTAGCCTCTCTGGTCTCAACACTCTGTCTGATTTTGGATTTTTTTTTTTTTTTTCCAAAATCAGACTTGACACCAGAGAGGCTGAATACCGCACTGAGTCAATGCGGTCTTAGCCTCTCTGGTCTCAACACTCTGTCTGATTTTGGATTTTTTTTTTTTTTTTTCAAAATCAGACTTGACACCAGAGAGGCTGAATACCGCACCGAGTCAATGCGGTCTTAGCCTCTCTGGTGTCAACACTCTGTCTGATTTTGGATTTTTTTTTTTTTTTTTCCAAAATCAGACTTGACACCAGAGAGGCTGAATACCGCACTGAGTCAATGCGGTCTTAGCCTCTCTGGTCTCAACACTCTGTCTGATTTTGGATTTTTTTTTTTTTTTTCCAAAATCAGACTTGACACCAGAGAGGCTGAATACCGCACTGAGTCAATGCGGTCTTAGCCTCTCTGGTGTCAACACTCTGTCTGATTTTGGATTTTTTTTTTTTTTTTTCCAAAATCAGACTTGACACCAGAGAGGCTGAATACCGCACTGAGTCAATGCGGTCTTAGCCTCTCTGGTCTCAACACTCTGTCTGATTTTGGATTTTTTTTTTTTTTTTCCAAAATCAGACTTGACACCAGAGAGGCTGAATACCGCACTGAGTCAATGCGGTCTTAGCCTCTCTGGTCTCAACACTGTCTGAATTTGGATTTTTTTTTTTTTTTTCCAAAATCAGACTTGACACCAGAGAGGCTGAATACCGCACTGAGTCAATGCGGTCTTAGCCTCTCTGGTCTCAACACTCTGTCTGATTTTGGATTTTTTTTTTTTTTTTTCAAAATCAGACTTGACACCAGAGAGGCTGAATACCGCACTGAGTCAATGCGGTCTTAGCCTCTCTGGTGTCAACACTCTGTCTGATTTTGGATTTTTTTTTTTTTTTTCCAAAATCAGACTTGACACCAGATAGGCTGAATACTGCACTGAGTCAATGCGGTCTTAGCCTCTCTGGTGTCAACACTCTGTCTGATTTTGGATTATTATTATTTTTTTTTTCCAAAATCAGACTTGACACCAGAGAGGCTGAATACCGCACTGAGTCAATGCGGTCTTAGCCTCTCTGGTGTCAACACTCTGTCTGATTTTGGATTTTTTTTTTTTTTTTTTCCAAAATCAGACTTGACACCAGAGAGGCTGAATACCGCACTGAGTCAATGCGGTCTTAGCCTCTCTGGTCTCAACACTGTCTGATTTTGGATTTTTTTTTTTTTTTTCCAAAATCAGACTTGACACCAGAGAGGCTGAATACCGCACTGAGTCAATGCGGTCTTAGCCTCTCTGGTCTCAACACTCTGTCTGATTTTGGATTTTTTTTTTTTTTTTCAAAATCAGACTTGACACCAGAGAGGCTGAATACCACACTGAGTCAATGCGGTCTTAGCCTCTCTGGTCTCAACACTCTGTCTGATTTTGGATTTTTTTTTTTTTTTTTCCAAAATCAGACTTGACACCAGAGAGGCTGAATACCGCACTGAGTCAATGCGGTCTTAGCCTCTCTGGTGTCAACACTCTGTCTGATTTTGGATTTTTTTTTTTTTTTTCCAAAATCAGACTTGACACCAGAGAGGCTGAATACCGCACTGAGTAAATGCGGTCTTAGCCTCTCTGGTCTCAACACTCTGTCTGATTTTGGATTTTTTTTTTTTTTTTTCCAAAATCAGACTTGACACCAGAGAGGCTGAATACCGCACTGAGTCAATGCGGTCTTAGCCTCTCTGGTGTCAATACTCTGTCTGATTTTGGATTTATTTTATTTTTTTCCAAAATCAGACTTGACACCAGAGAGGCTGAATACCGCACTGAGTCAATGCGGTCTTAGCCTCTCTGGTCTCAACACTCTGTCTGATTTTGGATTTTTTTTTTTTTCCAAAATCAGACTTGACACCAGAGAGGCTGAATACCGCACTGAGTCAATGCCGTCTTAGCCTCTCTGGTGTCAACACTCTGTCTGATTTTGGATTTTTTTTTTTTTTTTTCCAAAATCAGACTTGACACCAGAGAGGCTGAATACCGCACTGAGTCAATGCGGTCTTAGCCTCTCTGGTCTCAACACTCTGTCTGATTTTGGATTTTTTTTTTTTTTTTTTCCAAAATCAGACTTGACACCAGAGAGGCTGAATACCGCACTGAGTCAATGCGGTCTTAGCCTCTCTGGTGTCAACACTCTGTCTGATTTTGGATTTTTTTTTTTTTTTTTTCCAAAATCAGACTTGACACCAGATAGGCTGAATACCGCACTGAGTCAATGCGGTCTTAGCCTCTCTGGTGTCAACACTCTGTCTGATTTTGGATTATTATTATTTTTTTTTCCAAAATCAGACTTGACACCAGAGAGGCTGAATACCGCACTGAGTCAATGCGGTCTTAGCCTCTCTGGTGTCAACACTCTGTCTGATTTTGGATTTTTTTTTTTTTTTCCAAAATCAGACTTGACACCAGAGAGGCTGAATACCGCACTGAGTCAATGCGGTCTTAGCCTCTCTGGTCTCAACACTCTCTCTGATTTTGGATTTTTTTTTTTTTTTTCCAGAATCAGACTTGACACCAGAGAGGCTGAATACCGCACTGAGTCAATGCGGTCTTAGCCTCTCTGGTGTCAACACTCTGTCTGATTTTGGATTTTTTTTTTTTTTTTCCAAAATCAGACTTGACACCAGAGAGGCTGAATACCGCACTGAGTCAATGCGGTCTTAGCCTCTCTGGTCTCAACACTCTGTCTGATTTTGGATTTTTTTTTTTTTTTTTTCCAAAATCAGACTTGACACCAGAGAGGCTGAATACCGCACTGAGTCAATGCAGTCTTAGCCTCTCTGGTCTCAACACTCTGTCTGATTTTGGATTTTTTTTTTTTTTTTCCAAAATCAGACTTGACACCAGAGAGGCTGAATACCGCACTGAGTCAATGCGGTCTTAGCCTCTCTGGTCTCAACACTCTGTCTGATTTTGGATTTTTTTTTTTTTTTTTCAAAATCAGACTTGACACCAGAGAGGCTGAATACCGCACCGAGTCAATGCGGTCTTAGCCTCTCTGGTGTCAACACTCTGTCTGATTTTGGATTTTTTTTTTTTTTTTTCCAAAATCAGACTTGACACCAGAGAGGCTGAATACCGCACTGAGTCAATGCGGTCTTAGCCTCTCTGGTCTCAACACTCTGTCTGATTTTGGATTTTTTTTTTTTTTTTCCAAAATCAGACTTGACACCAGAGAGGCTGAATACCGCACTGAGTCAATGCGGTCTTAGCCTCTCTGGTGTCAACACTCTGTCTGATTTTGGATTTTTTTTTTTTTTTTTCCAAAATCAGACTTGACACCAGAGAGGCTGAATACCGCACTGAGTCAATGCGGTCTTAGCCTCTCTGGTCTCAACACTCTGTCTGATTTTGGATTTTTTTTTTTTTTTTCCAAAATCAGACTTGACACCAGAGAGGCTGAATACCGCACTGAGTCAATGCGGTCTTAGCCTCTCTGGTCTCAACACTGTCTGAATTTGGATTTTTTTTTTTTTTTTCCAAAATCAGACTTGACACCAGAGAGGCTGAATACCGCACTGAGTCAATGCGGTCTTAGCCTCTCTGGTCTCAACACTCTGTCTGATTTTGGATTTTTTTTTTTTTTTTTCAAAATCAGACTTGACACCAGAGAGGCTGAATACCGCACTGAGTCAATGCGGTCTTAGCCTCTCTGGTGTCAACACTCTGTCTGATTTTGGATTTTTTTTTTTTTTTTCCAAAATCAGACTTGACACCAGATAGGCTGAATACTGCACTGAGTCAATGCGGTCTTAGCCTCTCTGGTGTCAACACTCTGTCTGATTTTGGATTATTATTATTTTTTTTTCCAAAATCAGACTTGACACCAGAGAGGCTGAATACCGCACTGAGTCAATGCGGTCTTAGCCTCTCTGGTGTCAACACTCTGTCTGATTTTGGATTTTTTTTTTTTTTTTCCAAAATCAGACTTGACACCAGAGAGGCTGAATACCGCACTGAGTAAATGCGGTCTTAGCCTCTCTGGTCTCAACACTCTGTCTGATTTTGGATTTTTTTTTTTTTTTTTCCAAAATCAGACTTGACACCAGAGAGGCTGAATACCGCACTGAGTCAATGCGGTCTTAGCCTCTCTGGTGTCAATACTCTGTCTGATTTTGGATTTATTTTATTTTTTTCCAAAATCAGACTTGACACCAGAGAGGCTGAATACCGCACTGAGTCAATGCGGTCTTAGCCTCTCTGGTCTCAACACTCTGTCTGATTTTGGATTTTTTTTTTTTTTCCAAAATCAGACTTGACACCAGAGAGGCTGAATACCGCACTGAGTCAATGCCGTCTTAGCCTCTCTGGTGTCAACACTCTGTCTGATTTTGGATTTTTTTTTTTTTTTTTCCAAAATCAGACTTGACACCAGAGAGGCTGAATACCGCACTGAGTCAATGCGGTCTTAGCCTCTCTGGTCTCAACACTCTGTCTGATTTTGGATTTTTTTTTTTTTTTTTTCCAAAATCAGACTTGACACCAGAGAGGCTGAATACCGCACTGAGTCAATGCGGTCTTAGCCTCTCTGGTGTCAACACTCTGTCTGATTTTGGATTTTTTTTTTTTTTTTTCCAAAATCAGACTTGACATCAGATAGGCTGAATACCGCACTGAGTCAATGCGGTCTTAGCCTCTCTGGTGTCAACACTCTGTCTGATTTTGGATTATTATTATTTTTTTTTCCAAAATCAGACTTGACACCAGAGAGGCTGAATACCGCACTGAGTCAATGCGGTCTTAGCCTCTCTGGTGTCAACACTCTGTCTGATTTTGGATTTTTTTTTTTTTTTCCAAAATCAGACTTGACACCAGAGAGGCTGAATACCGCACTGAGTCAATGCGGTCTTAGCCTCTCTGGTCTCAACACTCTCTCTGATTTTGGATTTTTTTTTTTTTTTTCCAGAATCAGACTTGACACCAGAGAGGCTGAATACCGCACTGAGTCAATGCGGTCTTAGCCTCTCTGGTGTCAACACTCTGTCTGATTTTGGATTTTTTTTTTTTTTTTCCAAAATCAGACTTGACACCAGAGAGGCTGAATACCGCACTGAGTCAATGCGGTCTTAGCCTCTCTGGTCTCAACACTCTGTCTGATTTTGGATTTTTTTTTTTTTTTTTCCAAAATCAGACTTGACACCAGAGAGGCTGAATACCGCACTGAGTCAATGCAGTCTTAGCCTCTCTGGTCTCAACACTCTGTCTGATTTTGGATTTTTTTTTTTTTTTTCCAAAATCAGACTTGACACCAGAGAGGCTGAATACCGCACTGAGTCAATGCGGTCTTAGCCTCTCTGGTCTCAACACTCTGTCTGATTTTGGATTTTTTTTTTTTTTTTTCAAAATCAGACTTGACACCAGAGAGGCTGAATACCGCACCGAGTCAATGCGGTCTTAGCCTCTCTGGTGTCAACACTCTGTCTGATTTTGGATTTTTTTTTTTTTTTTTCCAAAATCAGACTTGACACCAGAGAGGCTGAATACCGCACTGAGTCAATGCGGTCTTAGCCTCTCTGGTCTCAACACTCTGTCTGATTTTGGATTTTTTTTTTTTTTTTCCAAAATCAGACTTGACACCAGAGAGGCTGAATACCGCACTGAGTCAATGCGGTCTTAGCCTCTCTGGTGTCAACACTCTGTCTGATTTTGGATTTTTTTTTTTTTTTTTCCAAAATCAGACTTGACACCAGAGAGGCTGAATACCGCACTGAGTCAATGCGGTCTTAGCCTCTCTGGTCTCAACACTCTGTCTGATTTTGGATTTTTTTTTTTTTTTTCCAAAATCAGACTTGACACCAGAGAGGCTGAATACCGCACTGAGTCAATGCGGTCTTAGCCTCTCTGGTCTCAACACTGTCTGAATTTGGATTTTTTTTTTTTTTTTCCAAAATCAGACTTGACACCAGAGAGGCTGAATACCGCACTGAGTCAATGCGGTCTTAGCCTCTCTGGTCTCAACACTCTGTCTGATTTTGGATTTTTTTTTTTTTTTTTCAAAATCAGACTTGACACCAGAGAGGCTGAATACCGCACTGAGTCAATGCGGTCTTAGCCTCTCTGGTGTCAACACTCTGTCTGATTTTGGATTTTTTTTTTTTTTTTCCAAAATCAGACTTGACACCAGATAGGCTGAATACTGCACTGAGTCAATGCGGTCTTAGCCTCTCTGGTGTCAACACTCTGTCTGATTTTGGATTATTATTATTTTTTTTTCCAAAATCAGACTTGACACCAGAGAGGCTGAATACCGCACTGAGTCAATGCGGTCTTAGCCTCTCTGGTGTCAACACTCTGTCTGATTTTGGATTTTTTTTTTTTTTTTTCCAAAATCAGACTTGACACCAGAGAGGCTGAATACCGCACTGAGTCAATGCGGTCTTAGCCTCTCTGGTCTCAACACTGTCTGATTTTGGATTTTTTTTTTTTTTTTCCAAAATCAGACTTGACACCAGAGAGGCTGAATACCGCACTGAGTCAATGCGGTCTTAGCCTCTCTGGTCTCAACACTCTGTCTGATTTTGGATTTTTTTTTTTTTTTTCAAAATCAGACTTGACACCAGAGAGGCTGAATACCGCACTGAGTCAATGCGGTCTTAGCCTCTCTGGTCTCAACACTCTGTCTGATTTTGGATTTTTTTTTTTTTTTTTTCCAAAATCAGACTTGACACCAGAGAGGCTGAATACCGCACTGAGTCAATGCGGTCTTAGCCTCTCTGGTGTCAACACTCTGTCTGATTTTGGATTTTTTTTTTTTTTTTCCAAAATCAGACTTGACACCAGAGAGGCTGAATACCGCACTGAGTCAATGCGGTCTTAGCCTCTCTGGTCTCAACACTCTGTCTGATTTTGGATTTTTTTTTTTTTTTTTTTCCAAAATCAGACTTGACACCAGAGAGGCTGAATACCGCACTGAGTCAATGCGGTCTTAGCCTCTCTGGTCTCAACACTCTGTCTGATTTTGGATTTTTTTTTTTTTTTTCCAAAATCAGACTTGACACCAGAGAGGCTGAATACCGCACTGAGTCAATGCGGTCTTAGCCTCTCTGGTCTCAACACTCTGTCTGATTTTGGATTTTTTTTTTTTTTTTTTTCAAAATCAGACTTGACACCAGAGAGGCTGAATACAGCACCGAGTCAATGCGGTCTTAGCCTCGCTGGTGTCAACACTCTGTCTGATTTTGGATTTTTTTTTTTTTTTTTCCAAAATCAGACTTGACACCAGAGAGGCTGAATACCGCACTGAGTCAATGCGGTCTTAGCCTCTCTGGTCTCAACACTCTGTCTGATTTTGGATTTTTTTTTTTTTTTTTTCCAAAATCAGACTTGACACCAGAGAGGCTGAATACCGCACTGAGTCAATGCGGTCTTAGCCTCTCTGGTGTCAACACTCTGTCTGATTTTGGATTTTTTTTTTTTTTTTTCCAAAATCAGACTTGACACCAGATAGGCTGAATACCGCACTGAGTCAATGCGGTCTTAGCCTCTCTGGTGTCAACACTCTGTCTGATTTTGGATTATTTTTTATTTTTTTTCCAAAATCAGACTTGACACCAGAGAGGCTGAATACCGCACTGAGTCAATGCGGTCTTAGCCTCTCTGGTGTCAACACTCTGTCTGATTTTGGATTTTTTTTTTTTTTTTCCAAAATCAGACTTGACACCAGAGAGGCTGAATACCGCACTGAGTCAATGCGGTCTTAGCCTCTCTGGTCTCAACACTCTCTCTGATTTTGGATTTTTTTTTTTTTTTTCCAGAATCAGACTTGACACCAGAGAGGCTGAATACCGCACTGAGTCAATGCGGTCTTAGCCTCTCTGGTGTCAACACTCTGTCTGATTTTGGATTTTTTTTTTTTTTTTCCAAAATCAGACTTGACACCAGAGAGGCTGAATACCGCACTGAGTCAATGCGGTCTTAGCCTCTCTGGTCTCAACACTCTGTCTGATTTTGGATTTTTTTTTTTTTTTTTTCCAAAATCAGACTTGACACCAGAGAGGCTGAATACCGCACTGAGTCAATGCAGTCTTAGCCTCTCTGGTCTCAACACTCTGTCTGATTTTGGATTTTTTTTTTTTTTTTCCAAAATCAGACTTGACACCAGAGAGGCTGAATACCGCACTGAGTCAATGCGGTCTTAGCCTCTCTGGTCTCAACACTCTGTCTGATTTTGGATTTTTTTTTTTTTTTTTTCAAAATCAGACTTGACACCAGAGAGGCTGAATACCGCACCGAGTCAATGCGGTCTTAGCCTCTCTGGTGTCAACACTCTGTCTGATTTTGGATTTTTTTTTTTTTTTTTCCAAAATCAGACTTGACACCAGAGAGGCTGAATACCGCACTGAGTCAATGCGGTCTTAGCCTCTCTGGTGTCAACACTCTGTCTGATTTTGGATTTTTTTTTTTTTTTTTCCAAAATCAGACTTGACACCAGAGAGGCTGAATACCGCACTGAGTCAATGCGGTCTTAGCCTCTCTGGTCTCAACACTCTGTCTGATTTTGGATTTTTTTTTTTTTTTTCCAAAATCAGACTTGACACCAGAGAGGCTGAATACCGCACTGAGTCAATGCGGTCTTAGCCTCTCTGGTCTCAACACTGTCTGAATTTGGATTTTTTTTTTTTTTTTCCAAAATCAGACTTGACACCAGAGAGGCTGAATACCGCACTGAGTCAATGCGGTCTTAGCCTCTCTGGTCTCAACACTCTGTCTGATTTTGGATTTTTTTTTTTTTTTTTCCAAAATCAGACTTGACACCAGAGAGGCTGAATACCGCACTGAGTCAATGCGGTCTTAGCCTCTCTGGTCTCAACACTCTGTCTGATTTTGGATTTTTTTTTTTTTTTTTTCCAAAATCAGACTTGACACCAGAGAGGCTGAATACCGCACTGAGTCAATGCGGTCTTAGCCTCTCTGGTGTCAACACTCTGTCTGATTTTGGATTTTTTTTTTTTTTTTTCCAAAATCAGACTTGACACCAGATAGGCTGAATACCGCACTGAGTCAATGCGGTCTTAGCCTCTCTGGTGTCAACACTCTGTCTGATTTTGGATTATTTTTTATTTTTTTTCCAAAATCAGACTTGACACCAGAGAGGCTGAATACCGCACTGAGTCAATGCGGTCTTAGCCTCTCTGGTGTCAACACTCTGTCTGATTTTGGATTTTTTTTTTTTTTTTCCAAAATCAGACTTGACACCAGAGAGGCTGAATACCGCACTGAGTCAATGCGGTCTTAGCCTCTCTGGTCTCAACACTCTCTCTGATTTTGGATTTTTTTTTTTTTTTTCCAGAATCAGACTTGACACCAGAGAGGCTGAATACCGCACTGAGTCAATGCGGTCTTAGCCTCTCTGGTGTCAACACTCTGTCTGATTTTGGATTTTTTTTTTTTTTTTCCAAAATCAGACTTGACACCAGAGAGGCTGAATACCGCACTGAGTCAATGCGGTCTTAGCCTCTCTGGTCTCAACACTCTGTCTGATTTTGGATTTTTTTTTTTTTTTTTTCCAAAATCAGACTTGACACCAGAGAGGCTGAATACCGCACTGAGTCAATGCAGTCTTAGCCTCTCTGGTCTCAACACTCTGTCTGATTTTGGATTTTTTTTTTTTTTTTCCAAAATCAGACTTGACACCAGAGAGGCTGAATACCGCACTGAGTCAATGCGGTCTTAGCCTCTCTGGTCTCAACACTCTGTCTGATTTTGGATTTTTTTTTTTTTTTTTCAAAATCAGACTTGACACCAGAGAGGCTGAATACCGCACCGAGTCAATGCGGTCTTAGCCTCTCTGGTGTCAACACTCTGTCTGATTTTGGATTTTTTTTTTTTTTTTTCCAAAATCAGACTTGACACCAGAGAGGCTGAATACCGCACTGAGTCAATGCGGTCTTAGCCTCTCTGGTGTCAACACTCTGTCTGATTTTGGATTTTTTTTTTTTTTTTTCCAAAATCAGACTTGACACCAGAGAGGCTGAATACCGCACTGAGTCAATGCGGTCTTAGCCTCTCTGGTCTCAACACTCTGTCTGATTTTGGATTTTTTTTTTTTTTTTCCAAAATCAGACTTGACACCAGAGAGGCTGAATACCGCACTGAGTCAATGCGGTCTTAGCCTCTCTGGTCTCAACACTGTCTGAATTTGGATTTTTTTTTTTTTTTTCCAAAATCAGACTTGACACCAGAGAGGCTGAATACCGCACTGAGTCAATGCGGTCTTAGCCTCTCTGGTCTCAACACTCTGTCTGATTTTGGATTTTTTTTTTTTTTTTTCAAAATCAGACTTGACACCAGAGAGGCTGAATACCGCACTGAGTCAATGCGGTCTTAGCCTCTCTGGTGTCAACACTCTGTCTGATTTTGGATTTTTTTTTTTTTTTTCCAAAATCAGACTTGACACCAGATAGGCTGAATACTGCACTGAGTCAATGCGGTCTTAGCCTCTCTGGTGTCAACACTCTGTCTGATTTTGGATTATTATTATTTTTTTTTCCAAAATCAGACTTGACACCAGAGAGGCTGAATACCGCACTGAGTCAATGCGGTCTTAGCCTCTCTGGTGTCAACACTCTGTCTGATTTTGGATTTTTTTTTTTTTTTTTCCAAAATCAGACTTGACACCAGAGAGGCTGAATACCGCACTGAGTCAATGCGGTCTTAGCCTCTCTGGTCTCAACACTGTCTGATTTTGGATTTTTTTTTTTTTTTTCCAAAAATCAGACTTGACACCAGAGAGGCTGAATACCGCACTGAGTCAATGCGGTCTTAGCCTCTCTGGTCTCAACACTCTGTCTGATTTTGGATTTTTTTTTTTTTTTTTCAAAATCAGACTTGACACCAGAGAGGCTGAATACCGCACTGAGTCAATGCGGTCTTAGCCTCTCTGGTCTCAACACTCTGTCTGATTTTGGATTTTTTTTTTTTTTTTTCCCAAAATCAGACTTGACACCAGAGAGGCTGAATACCGCACTGAGTCAATGCGGTCTTAGCCTCTCTGGTGCTCAACACTCTGTCTGATTTTGGATTTTTTTTTTTTTTTTCCAAAATCAGACTTGACACCAGAGAGGCTGAATACCGCACTGAGTCAATGCGGTCTTAGCCTCTCTGGTCTCAACACTCTGTCTGATTTTGGATTTTTTTTTTTTTTTTTTTCCAAAATCAGACTTGACACCAGAGAGGCTGAATACCGCACTGAGTCAATGCGGTCTTAGCCTCTCTGGTCTCAACACTCTGTCTGATTTTGGATTTTTTTTTTTTTTTTTCCAAAATCAGACTTGACACCAGAGAGGCTGAATACCGCACTGAGTCAATGCGGTCTTAGCCTCTCTGGTCTCAACACTCTGTCTGATTTTGGATTTTTTTTTTTTTTTTCAAAAATCAGACTTGACACCAGAGAGGCTGAATACCGCACTGAGTCAATGCGGTCTTAGCCTCTCTGGTGTCAACACTCTGTCTGATTTTGGATTTTTTTTTTTTTTTCCAAAATCAGACTTGACACCAGAGAGGCTGAATACCGCACTGAGTCAATGCGGTCTTAGCCTCTCTGGTCTCAACACTCTGTCTGATTTTGGATTTTTTTTTTTTTTTTCCAAAATCAGACTTGACACCAGAGAGGCTGAATACCGCACTGAGTCAATGCGGTCTTAGCCTCTCTGGTCTCAACACCTGTCTGATTTTGGATTTTTTTTTTTTTTTTCCAAAATCAGACTTGACACCAGAGAGGCTGAATACCGCACTGAGTCAATGCGGTCTTAGCCTCTCTGGTCTCAACACTCTGTCTGATTTTGGATTTTTTTTTTTTTTTTTCAAAATCAGACTTGACACCAGAGAGGCTGAATACCGCACTGAGTCAATGCGGCCTTAGCCTCTCTGGTGTCAACACTCTGTCTGATTTTGGATTTTTTTTTTTTTTTTCCAAAATCAGACTTGACACCAGAGAGGCTGAATACCGCACTGAGTCAATGCGGTCTTAGCCTCTCTGGTCTCAACAGTCTGTCTGATTTTGGATTTTTTTTTTTTTTTCCAAAATCAGACTTGACACCAGAGAGGCTGAATACCGCACTGAGTCAATGCGGTCTTAGCCTCTCTGGTCTCAACACTCTGTCTGATTTTGGATTTTTTTTTTTTTTTTTCAAAATCAGACTTGACACCAGAGAGGCTGAATACCGCACCGAGTCAATGCGGTCTTAGCCTCTCTGGTGTCAACACTCTGTCTGATTTTGGATTTTTTTTTTTTTTTTTCCAAAATGACACCAGAGAGGCTGAATACCGCACTGAGTCAATGCGGTCTTAGCCTCTCTGGTCTCAACACTCTGTCTGATTTTGGATTTTTTTTTTTTTTTTTCCAAAATCAGACTTGACACCAGAGAGGCTGAATACCGCACTGAGTCAATGCGGTCTTAGCCTCTCTGGTGTCAACACTCTGTCTGATTTTGGATTTTTTTTTTTTTTTTTTCCAAAATCAGACTTGACACCAGAGAGGCTGAATACCGCACTGAGTCAATGCGGTCTTAGCCTCTCTGGTCTCAACACTGTCTGAATTTGGATTTTTTTTTTTTTTTTTCCAAAATCAGACTTGACACCAGAGAGGCTGAATACCGCACTGAGTCAATGCAGTCTTAGCCTCTCTGGTCTCAACACTCTGTCTGATTTTGGATTTTTTTTTTTTTTTTTTTCAAAATCAGACTTGACACCAGAGAGGCTGAATACCGCACTGAGTCAATGCGGTCTTAGCCTCTCTGGTGTCAACACTCTGTCTGATTTTGGATTTTTTTTTTTTTTTTTTCCAAAATCAGACTTGACACAGATAGGCTGAATACTGCACTGAGTCAATGCGGTCTTAGCCTCTCTGGTGTCAACACTCTGTCTGATTTTGGATTATTATTATTTTTTTTTCCAAAATCAGACTTGACACCAGAGAGGCTGAATACCGCACTGAGTCAATTGCGGTCTTAGCCTCTCTGGTGTCAACACTCTGTCTGATTTTGGATTTTTTTTTTTTTTTTTTCCAAAATCAGACTTGACACCAGAGAGGCTGAATACCGCACTGAGTCAATGCGGTCTTAGCCTCTCTGGTCTCAACACTGTCTGATTTTGGATTTTTTTTTTTTTTTTTCCAAAATCAGACTTGACACCAGAGAGGCTGAATACCGCACTGAGTCAATGCGGTCTTAGCCTCTCTGGTCTCAACACTCTGTCTGATTTTGGATTTTTTTTTTTTTTTTTCAAAATCAGACTTGACACCAGAGAGGCTGAATACCGCACTGAGTCAATGCGGTCTTAGCCTCTCTGGTCTCAACACTCTGTCTGATTTTGGATTTTTTTTTTTTTTTTTTTCCAAAATCAGACTTGACACCAGAGAGGCTGAATACCGCACTGAGTCAATGCGGTCTTAGCCTCTCTGGTGTCAACACTCTGTCTGATTTTGGATTTTTTTTTTTTTTTTCCAAAATCAGACTTGACACCAGAGAGGCTGAATACCGCACTGAGTCAATGCGGTCTTAGCCTCTCTGGTCTCAACACTCTGTCTGATTTGGGATTTTTTTTTTTTTTTTCAAAAATCAGACTTGACACCAGAGAGGCTGAATACCGCACTGAGTCAATGCGGTCTTAGCCTCTCTGGTGTCAACACTCTGTCTGATTTTGGATTTTTTTTTTTTTTTTTTCCAAAATCAGACTTGACACCAGAAGAGGCTGAATACCGCACTGAGTCAATGCGGTCTTAGCCTCTCTGGTCTCAACACTCTGTCTGATTTTGGATTTTCTTTTTTTTTTTTTCCAAAATCAGACTTGACACCAGAGAGGCTGAATACCGCACTGAGTCAATGCGGTCTTAGCCTCTCTGGTCTCAACACTCTGTCTGATTTTGGATTTTTTTTTTTTTTTTCCAAAATCAGACTTGACACCAGAGAGGCTGAATACCGCACTGAGTCAATGCGGTCTTAGCCTCTCTGGTCTCAACACTCTGTCTGATTTTGGATTTTTTTTTTTTTTTTTTTCAAAATCAGACTTGACACCAGAGAGGCTGAATACAGCACCGAGTCAATGCGGTCTTAGCCTCGCTGGTGTCAACACTCTGTCTGATTTTGGATTTTTTTTTTTTTTTTTCCAAAATCAGACTTGACACCAGAGAGGCTGAATACCGCACTGAGTCAATGCGGTCTTAGCCTCTCTGGTCTCAACACTCTGTCTGATTTTGGATTTTTTTTTTTTTTTTTCCAAAATCAGACTTGACACCAGAGAGGCTGAATACCGCACTGAGTCAATGCGGTCTTAGCCTCTCTGGTGTCAACACTCTGTCTGATTTTGGATTTTTTTTTTTTTTTTTTCCAAAATCAGACTTGACACCAGATAGGCTGAATACCGCACTGAGTCAATGCGGTCTTAGCCTCTCTGGTGTCAACACTCTGTCTGATTTTGGATTATTTTTTATTTTTTTTCCAAAATCAGACTTGACACCAGAGAGGCTGAATACCGCACTGAGTCAATGCGGTCTTAGCCTCTCTGGTGTCAACACTCTGTCTGATTTTGGATTTTTTTTTTTTTTTTCCAAAATCAGACTTGACACCAGAGAGGCTGAATACCGCACTGAGTCAATGCGGTCTTAGCCTCTCTGGTCTCAACACTCTCTCTGATTTTGGATTTTTTTTTTTTTTTTCCAGAATCAGACTTGACACCAGAGAGGCTGAATACCGCACTGAGTCAATGCGGTCTTAGCCTCTCTGGTGTCAACACTCTGTCTGATTTTGGATTTTTTTTTTTTTTTTCCAAAATCAGACTTGACACCAGAGAGGCTGAATACCGCACTGAGTCAATGCGGTCTTAGCCTCTCTGGTCTCAACACTCTGTCTGATTTTGGATTTTTTTTTTTTTTTTTCCAAAATCAGACTTGACACCAGAGAGGCTGAATACCGCACTGAGTCAATGCAGTCTTAGCCTCTCTGGTCTCAACACTCTGTCTGATTTTGGATTTTTTTTTTTTTTTTTCCAAAATCAGACTTGACACCAGAGAGGCTGAATACCGCACTGAGTCAATGCGGTCTTAGCCTCTCTGGTCTCAACACTCTGTCTGATTTTGGATTTTTTTTTTTTTTTTTCAAAATCAGACTTGACACCAGAGAGGCTGAATACCGCACCGAGTCAATGCGGTCTTAGCCTCTCTGGTGTCAACACTCTGTCTGATTTTGGATTTTTTTTTTTTTTTTTCCAAAATCAGACTTGACACCAGAGAGGCTGAATACCGCACTGAGTCAATGCGGTCTTAGCCTCTCTGGTGTCAACACTCTGTCTGATTTTGGATTTTTTTTTTTTTTTTCCAAAATCAGACTTGACACCAGAGAGGCTGAATACCGCACTGAGTCAATGCGGTCTTAGCCTCTCTGGTCTCAACACTCTGTCTGATTTTGGATTTTTTTTTTTTTTTTTCCAAAATCAGACTTGACACCAGAGAGGCTGAATACCGCACTGAGTCAATGCGGTCTTAGCCTCTCTGGTCTCAACACTGTCTGAATTTGGATTTTTTTTTTTTTTTTCCAAAATCAGACTTGACACCAGAGAGGCTGAATACCGCACTGAGTCAATGCGGTCTTAGCCTCTCTGGTCTCAACACTCTGTCTGATTTTGGATTTTTTTTTTTTTTTTTCCAAAATCAGACTTGACACCAGAGAGGCTGAATACCGCACTGAGTCAATGCGGTCTTAGCCTCTCTGGTCTCAACACTCTGTCTGATTTTGGATTTTTTTTTTTTTTTTTTCCAAAATCAGACTTGACACCAGAGAGGCTGAATACCGCACTGAGTCAATGCGGTCTTAGCCTCTCTGGTGTCAACACTCTGTCTGATTTTGGATTTTTTTTTTTTTTTTTCCAAAATCAGACTTGACACCAGATAGGCTGAATACCGCACTGAGTCAATGCGGTCTTAGCCTCTCTGGTGTCAACACTCTGTCTGATTTTGGATTATTTTTTATTTTTTTTTCCAAAATCAGACTTGACACCAGAGAGGCTGAATACCGCACTGAGTCAATGCGGTCTTAGCCTCTCTGGTGTCAACACTCTGTCTGATTTTGGATTTTTTTTTTTTTTTTCCAAAATCAGACTTGACACCAGAGAGGCTGAATACCGCACTGAGTCAATGCGGTCTTAGCCTCTCTGGTCTCAACACTCTCTCTGATTTTGGATTTTTTTTTTTTTTTTTCCAGAATCAGACTTGACACCAGAGAGGCTGAATACCGCACTGAGTCAATGCGGTCTTAGCCTCTCTGGTGTCAACACTCTGTCTGATTTTGGATTTTTTTTTTTTTTTTCCAAAATCAGACTTGACACCAGAGAGGCTGAATACCGCACTGAGTCAATGCGGTCTTAGCCTCTCTGGTCTCAACACTCTGTCTGATTTTGGATTTTTTTTTTTTTTTTTTCCAAAATCAGACTTGACACCAGAGAGGCTGAATACCGCACTGAGTCAATGCAGTCTTAGCCTCTCTGGTCTCAACACTCTGTCTGATTTTGGATTTTTTTTTTTTTTTTTCCAAAATCAGACTTGACACCAGAGAGGCTGAATACCGCACTGAGTCAATGCGGTCTTAGCCTCTCTGGTCTCAACACTCTGTCTGATTTTGGATTTTTTTTTTTTTTTTTCAAAATCAGACTTGACACCAGAGAGGCTGAATACCGCACCGAGTCAATGCGGTCTTAGCCTCTCTGGTGTCAACACTCTGTCTGATTTTGGATTTTTTTTTTTTTTTTTCCAAAATCAGACTTGACACCAGAGAGGCTGAATACCGCACTGAGTCAATGCGGTCTTAGCCTCTCTGGTGTCAACACTCTGTCTGATTTTGGATTTTTTTTTTTTTTTTTCCAAAATCAGACTTGACACCAGAGAGGCTGAATACCGCACTGAGTCAATGCGGTCTTAGCCTCTCTGGTCTCAACACTCTGTCTGATTTTGGATTTTTTTTTTTTTTTTCCAAAATCAGACTTGACACCAGAGAGGCTGAATACCGCACTGAGTCAATGCGGTCTTAGCCTCTCTGGTCTCAACACTGTCTGAATTTGGATTTTTTTTTTTTTTTTTCCAAAATCAGACTTGACACCAGAGAGGCTGAATACCGCACTGAGTCAATGCGGTCTTAGCCTCTCTGGTCTCAACACTCTGTCTGATTTTGGATTTTTTTTTTTTTTTTTCAAAATCAGACTTGACACCAGAGAGGCTGAATACCGCACTGAGTCAATGCGGTCTTAGCCTCTCTGGTGTCAACACTCTGTCTGATTTTGGATTTTTTTTTTTTTTTTTCCAAAATCAGACTTGACACCAGATAGGCTGAATACTGCACTGAGTCAATGCGGTCTTAGCCTCTCTGGTGTCAACACTCTGTCTGATTTTGGATTATTATTTTTTTTTTCCAAAATCAGACTTGACACCAGAGAGGCTGAATACCGCACTGAGTCAATGCGGTCTTAGCCTCTCTGGTGTCAACACTCTGTCTGATTTTGGATTTTTTTTTTTTTTTTTTCCAAAATCAGACTTGACACCAGAGAGGCTGAATACCGCACTGAGTCAATGCGGTCTTAGCCTCTCTGGTCTCAACACTGTCTGATTTTGGATTTTTTTTTTTTTTTTTCCAAAATCAGACTTGACACCAGAGAGGCTGAATACCGCACTGAGTCAATGCGGTCTTAGCCTCTCTGGTCTCAACACTCTGTCTGATTTTGGATTTTTTTTTTTTTTTTCAAAATCAGACTTGACACCAGAGAGGCTGAATACCGCACTGAGTCAATGCGGTCTTAGCCTCTCTGGTCTCAACACTCTGTCTGATTTTGGATTTTTTTTTTTTTTTTTCCCAAAATCAGACTTGACACCAGAGAGGCTGAATACCGCACTGAGTCAATGCGGTCTTAGCCTCTCTGGTGTCAACACTCTGTCTGATTTTGGATTTTTTTTTTTTTTTTTCCAAAATCAGACTTGACACCAGAGAGGCTGAATACCGCACTGAGTCAATGCGGTCTTAGCCTCTCTGGTCTCAACACTCTGTCTGATTTTGGATTTTTTTTTTTTTTTTTTTCCAAAATCAGACTTGACACCAGAGAGGCTGAATACCGCACTGAGTCAATGCGGTCTTAGCCTCTCTGGTCTCAACACTCTGTCTGATTTTGGATTTTTTTTTTTTTTTTCCAAAATCAGACTTGACACCAGAGAGGCTGAATACCGCACTGAGTCAATGCGGTCTTAGCCTCTCTGGTCTCAACACTCTGTCTGATTTTGGATTTTTTTTTTTTTTTTTCAAAATCAGACTTGACACCAGAGAGGCTGAATACCGCACTGAGTCAATGCGGTCTTAGCCTCTCTGGTGTCAACACTCTGTCTGATTTTGGATTTTTTTTTTTTTTTTCCAAAATCAGACTTGACACCAGAGAGGCTGATACCGCACTGAGTCAATGCGGTCTTAGCCTCTCTGGTCTCAACACTCTGTCTGATTTTGGATTTTTTTTTTTTTTTTCCAAAATCAGACTTGACACCAGAGAGGCTGAATACCGCACTGAGTCAATGCGGTCTTAGCCTCTCTGGTCTCAACACTGTCTGATTTTGGATTTTTTTTTTTTTTTTCCAAAATCAGACTTGACACCAGAGAGGCTGAATACCGCACTGAGTCAATGCGGTCTTAGCCTCTCTGGTCTCAACACTCTGTCTGATTTTGGATTTTTTTTTTTTTTTTCAAAATCAGACTTGACACCAGAGAGGCTGAATACCGCACTGAGTCAATGCGGCCTTAGCCTCTCTGGTGTCAACACTCTGTCTGATTTTGGATTTTTTTTTTTTTTTTTCCAAAATCAGACTTGACACCAGAGAGGCTGAATACCGCACTGAGTCAATGCGGTCTTAGCCTCTCTGGTCTCAACAGTCTGTCTGATTTTGGATTTTTTTTTTTTTTTTTCCAAAATCAGACTTGACACCAGAGAGGCTGAATACCGCACTGAGTCAATGCGGTCTTAGCCTCTCTGGTCTCAACACTCTGTCTGATTTTGGATTTTTTTTTTTTTTTTTCAAAATCAGACTTGACACCAGAGAGGCTGAATACCGCACTGAGTCAATGCGGTCTTAGCCTCTCTGGTGTCAACACTCTGTCTGATTTTGGATTTTTTTTTTTTTTTTTCCAAAATCAGACTTGACACCAGAGAGGCTGAATACCGCACTGAGTCAATGCGGTCTTAGCCTCTCTGGTCTCAACACTCTGTCTGATTTTGGATTTTTTTTTTTTTTTTCCAAATCAGACTTGACACCAGAGAGGCTGAATACCGCACTGAGTCAATGCGGTCTTAGCCTCTCTGGTGTCAACACTCTGTCTGATTTTGGATTTTTTTTTTTTTTTTTCCAAATCAGACTTGACACCAGAGAGGCTGAATACCGCACTGAGTCAATGCGGTCTTAGCCTCTCTGGTCTCAACACTCTGTCTGAATTTGGATTTTTTTTTTTTTTTTTCCAAAATCAGACTTGACACCAGAGAGGCTGAATACCGCACTGAGTCAATGCAGTCTTAGCCTCTCTGGTCTCAACACTCTGTCTGATTTTGGATTTTTTTTTTTTTTTTTCAAAATCAGACTTGACACCAGAGAGGCTGAATACCGCACTGAGTCAATGCGGTCTTAGCCTCTCTGGTGTCAACACTCTGTCTGATTTTGGATTTTTTTTTTTTTTTTTCCAAAATCAGACTTGACACCAGATAGGCTGAATACAGCACTGAGTCAATGCGGTCTTAGCCTCTCTGGTGTCAACACTCTGTCTGATTTTGGATTATTATTTTTTTTTTTTCCAAAATCAGACTTGACACCAGAGAGGCTGAATACCGCACTGAGTCAATGCGGTCTTAGCCTCTCTGGTGTCAACACTCTGTCTGATTTTGGATTTTTTTTTTTTTTTTTCCAAAATCAGACTTGACACCAGAGAGGCTGAATACCGCACTGAGTCAATGCGGTCTTAGCCTCTCTGGTCTCAACACTGTCTGATTTTGGATTTTTTTTTTTTTTTTTCCAAAATCAGACTTGACACCAGAGAGGCTGAATACCGCACTGAGTCAATGCGGTCTTAGCCTCTCTGGTCTCAACACTCTGTCTGATTTTGGATTTTTTTTTTTTTTTTTCAAAATCAGACTTGACACCAGAGAGGCTGAATACCGCACTGAGTCAATGCGGTCTTAGCCTCTCTGGTCTCAACACTCTGTCTGATTTTGGATTTTTTTTTTTTTTTTCCAAAATCAGACTTGACACCAGAGAGGCTGAATACCGCACTGAGTCAATGCGGTCTTAGCCTCTCTGGTGTCAACACTCTGTCTGATTTTGGATTTTTTTTTTTTTTTCCAAAATCAGACTTGACACCAGAGAGGCTGAATACCGCACTGAGTCAATGCGGTCTTAGCCTCTCTGGTCTCAACACTCTGTCTGATTTTGGATTTTTTTTTTTTTTTTCCAAAATCAGACTTGACACCAGAGAGGCTGAATACCGCACTGAGTCAATGCGGTCTTAGCCTCTCTGGTCTCAACACTCTGTCTGATTTTGGATTTTTTTTTTTTTTTTTTCCAAAATCAGACTTGACACCAGAGAGGCTGAATACCGCACTGAGTCAATGCGGTCTTAGCCTCTCTGGTCTCAACACTCTGTCTGATTTTGGATTTTTTTTTTTTTTTTCCAAAATCAGACTTGACACCAGAGAGGCTGAATACCGCACTGAGTCAATGCGGTCTTAGCCTCTCTGGTCTCAACACTCTGTCTGATTTTGGATTTTTTTTTTTTTTTTTTCCAAAATCAGACTTGACACCAGAGAGGCTGAATACCGCACTGAGTCAATGCAGTCTTAGCCTCTCTGGTCTCAACACTCTGTCTGATTTTGGATTTTTTTTTTTTTTTTTCCAAAATCAGACTTGACACCAGATAGGCTGAATACCGCACTGAGTCAATGCGGTCTTAGCCTCTCTGGTGTCAACACTCTGTCTGATTTTGGATTATTTTTTATTTTTTTTCCAAAATCAGACTTGACACCAGAGAGGCTGAATACCGCACTGAGTCAATGCGGTCTTAGCCTCTCTGGTGTCAACACTCTGTCTGATTTTGGATTTTTTTTTTTTTTTTCCAAAATCAGACTTGACACCAGAGAGGCTGAATACCGCACTGAGTCAATGCGGTCTTAGCCTCTCTGGTCTCAACACTCTCTCTGATTTTGGATTTTTTTTTTTTTTTTCCAGAATCAGACTTGACACCAGAGAGGCTGAATACCGCACTGAGTCAATGCGGTCTTAGCCTCTCTGGTGTCAACACTCTGTCTGATTTTGGATTTTTTTTTTTTTTTTCCAAAATCAGACTTGACACCAGAGAGGCTGAATACCGCACTGAGTCAATGCGGTCTTAGCCTCTCTGGTCTCAACACTCTGTCTGATTTTGGATTTTTTTTTTTTTTTTTTCCAAAATCAGACTTGACACCAGAGAGGCTGAATACCGCACTGAGTCAATGCAGTCTTAGCCTCTCTGGTCTCAACACTCTGTCTGATTTTGGATTTTTTTTTTTTTTTTCCAAAATCAGACTTGACACCAGAGAGGCTGAATACCGCACTGAGTCAATGCGGTCTTAGCCTCTCTGGTCTCAACACTCTGTCTGATTTTGGATTTTTTTTTTTTTTTTTCAAAATCAGACTTGACACCAGAGAGGCTGAATACCGCACCGAGTCAATGCGGTCTTAGCCTCTCTGGTGTCAACACTCTGTCTGATTTTGGATTTTTTTTTTTTTTTTTTCCAAAATCAGACTTGACACCAGAGAGGCTGAATACCGCACTGAGTCAATGCGGTCTTAGCCTCTCTGGTGTCAACACTCTGTCTGATTTTGGATTTTTTTTTTTTTTTTTTCCAAAATCAGACTTGACACCAGAGAGGCTGAATACCGCACTGAGTCAATGCGGTCTTAGCCTCTCTGGTCTCAACACTCTGTCTGATTTTGGATTTTTTTTTTTTTTTTTCCAAAATCAGACTTGACACCAGAGAGGCTGAATACCGCACTGAGTCAATGCGGTCTTAGCCTCTCTGGTCTCAACACTCTGTCTGAATTTGGATTTTTTTTTTTTTTTTCCAAAATCAGACTTGACACCAGAGAGGCTGAATACCGCACTGAGTCAATGCGGTCTTAGCCTCTCTGGTCTCAACACTCTGTCTGATTTTGGATTTTTTTTTTTTTTTTTCAAAATCAGACTTGACACCAGAGAGGCTGAATACCGCACTGAGTCAATGCGGTCTTAGCCTCTCTGGTGTCAACACTCTGTCTGATTTTGGATTTTTTTTTTTTTTTTCAAAATCAGACTTGACACCAGATAGGCTGAATACTGCACTGAGTCAATGCGGTCTTAGCCTCTCTGGTGTCAACACTCTGTCTGATTTTGGATTATTTTATTTTTTTTTTCCAAAATCAGACTTGACACCAGAGAGGCTGAATACCGCACTGAGTCAATGCGGTCTTAGCCTCTCTGGTGTCAACACTCTGTCTGATTTTGGATTTTTTTTTTTTTTTTCCAAATCAGACTTGACACCAGAGAGGCTGAATACCGCACTGAGTCAATGCGGTCTTAGCCTCTCTGGTCTCAACACACTGTCTGATTTTGGAATTTTTTTTTTTTTTTTTCCAAAATCAGACTTGACACCAGAGAGGCTGAATACCGCACTGAGTCAATGCGGTCTTAGCCTCTCTGGTCTCAACACTCTGTCTGATTTTGGATTTTTTTTTTTTTTTTCAAAATCAGACTTGACACCAGAGAGGCTGAATACCGCACTGAGTCAATGCGGTCTTAGCCTCTCTGGTCTCAACACTCTGTCTGATTTTGGATTTTTTTTTTTTTTTTCCAAAATCAGACTTGACACCAGAGAGGCTGAATACCGCACTGAGTCAATGCGGTCTTAGCCTCTCTGGTGTCAACACTCTGTCTGATTTTGGATTTTTTTTTTTTTTTCCAAAATCAGACTTGACACCAGAGAGGCTGAATACCGCACTGAGTCAATGCGGTCTTAGCCTCTCTGGTCTCAACACTCTGTCTGATTTTGGATTTTTTTTTTTTTTTTTCCAAAATCAGACTTGACACCAGAGAGGCTGAATACCGCACTGAGTCAATGCGGTCTTAGCCTCTCTGGTCTCAACACTCTGTCTGATTTTGGATTTTTTTTTTTTTTTTCAAAAATCAGACTTGACACCAGAGAGGCTGAATACCGCACTGAGTCAATGCGGTCTTAGCCTCTCTGGTGTCAACACTCTGTCTGATTTTGGATTTTTTTTTTTTTTTCCAA